>NC_056725.1:165907879-166136496 GCF_019279795.1 Protopterus annectens
TGCCAAGATTCTTGAGTGGACATGTCACACAGAGTTTAAAAATAGCCATGAAATGCATGACCTTGTGGTCATATGGGAAACACAGGGTATGACAAGGTAAATTAAATCTATCTACCCGAGTTGGTGCAAGCTGAGTTGGATATAAAGATCCCAAGGCATTTACAGAAAAGTATAGGGGGAAGTTTCCAGCACCCTGACCAAATTCCCCCTAGAGAGTATAATATGTCTGTCACCTGAGACCTCCTTCTGAAACGTGGCTAGTGGTCTAATGGGAACCCAGTCAACAAAGGATAAATTAATAAACTAATTAATCAATCAATCAATTAATAAATAAATAATATACATTACAAGGCTGCAAGGTGTTAATTTCTTGAGATTTCAAAGATCACTGACGTGTAGTTCAAAGGCCAGCTTCATCCAAACGTTGTTTTCCTTCCAAAACATTTTTTTTACTTTTCTATAATCACTTTCCTATAATCTAATGCCAAAAGAAAGACAATCATCATTTAAGGGGAATTCCATTTGATTTATATGTAATCATTTTTGCTTAGCTTTTTTCTGAAATCTGTAATTTGCTTTTTGAGTTTGTCTCACCTGTTAGGTCATGTTGGTAAGGATGAGTCAATGCATCTCAAGCATGCATCAGCATGAGCTAATAGAGTTATTAGGTTAGGGCACCAAATCTAGCTACAGACCCAAAACAAGGTCTTAAACCTAGGTATTTAAACATGTATCAGTTACAAATGAGCATTATCATATCTCAAGTAACTAGCGTGGCCAGGAGTTACATTACTGAACCTGGAAAAAAAGCAAGTGGTTTGAGCTTATTTTCAGAATAAATGAACAAAGAAATGTCACCCTTGTCAAGCTTTTCTCATCAGAAATATCTTGTCCTTCCCTTTGCTCAAGACCCACGTTTGCAGAATGAATAATGTTTTCATGTTAAAGCTGCTTATTTTTTTTAGCTTTTGATTTTTCATTCTGTCTTTCCACACCATTTGTTTGTAAAATTATGTGCTATCTTTTTTTGGTATTTATCACAGTATTTTTTGCATTATATATAATATTTTGGTTGAGGCAAGTTAATATTAGGGGAAATACTGTTAAATCATCAAATATTCTGATCCTAGCTACAGAGTCAATAAAAATCGCAGCCTGGATATAACATATTGATTAAAGTTGCTAAATTTCTCACATCTTAGCAAGAAAGTATGACTCAGAACCGCAGTACTGAATTTGAATAAGTAAGTCAGGCATAGTTCACCATTTACATGTTCCTAAAATGATATGTCAGTGATAGTCACTGATACAAATCATAGGAAACAAAGTAATAGAAAAGACATACTAATGCTAATAGTCAAAAAATTAGGAAATCACAGTATGTTTGGAATACTTCAGAATTGCATTAGGAAGGTAGAAACTTTGACTGCAAGATGAAAATAAAATTATGCGACATGGCAAGCTCTATCAGGCCATTTTGAGGTACAAAAAAAAATCAGAAAATAATAGCAACTTGTAGTGGTGCAGGCACATTAGTAATTCAGAAAAGTAGAATATGTGCTGAAAACTTTTTTTTTTCAGTTTTGGGGTACATTAGTCCTTTAAGAGCTTTCTCTTGATAACATGGATTAAATACTGACACATAATGGATAAAGATTTGCGAATAAGGCACCACAGTGATTACACAGGTTATCATAAGAAGGTTATCTATATCTAATAATTTGAATAAAAGAAAAGTAACCCAAGAAAAACTGATGCAATCACTCTTCTTCATGATTTGTGGAAAAGACCTACTGAGTTTTTATTATTGCAAAATCTGCAAATTTTAATTTGTAGATCGTGTAAACATGAACACAGAGACATTTAAAACATCTGACATACAAGACCCATGGTCTATTAAAGCTATGTAAGTTCTGCATCATGTCACTCTGTACATACAAGACCCATGGTCTATTAAAGCTATGAAAGTTCTGCATCATGTCTCTCTGTACATACAAGACCCATGGTTCATTAAAGCTATGTAAGTTCTGCATCATGTCTCTCTGTACATACAAGACCCATGGTCCATTAAAGCTATGTAAGTTCTGCATCATGTCTCTCAGTACATACAAGACCCAAGGTCCATTAAAGCTATGTAAGTTCTGCATCATGTCTCTCTGCACATACAAGACCCATGGTCCATTAAAGCTATGTAAGTTCTGCATCATGTCTTTCTGTACATACAAGACCCATTGTCTATTAAAGCTATGTAAGTTCTGCATCATGTCTCTCTGTACATACAAGACCTATGGTCTATTAAAGCTATGCAAGTTCTGCATCATGTCTCTCTGTACATACAAGATCCATGGTCCATTAAAGCTATGTAAGTTCTGCATCATGTCTCTCTATACATACAAGATCCATGGTCCATTAACGCTATGTAAGTTCTGCATCATGTCTCTCTGTACGTACAAGACCCATGGTCCATTAAAGCTATGTAAGTACTGCATCATGTCTCTCTGTAGGGACTCAACCATTTCAATTCCATTTCTTTCTCCTTTTGCTTCAGACACCTTTGAACCATGTTGTTGAACTACAATCACTGTTATTACAACTAAAGGCCCTACATAGTATATTTCCTTTTTTGTTTTGAGATATACCCCATTACAATTACCAAACTACCCATTCTTCCATCCACTTGACCTGTTTGTTATCCCTTAATAAGAGTACTGGCCAATCTATTCCATGACCATAAGCAAGAGCTTTACAGCTATTTTGTTCTGAGATCAGTGTGAGAACCAATTGGGGCATTTGTTCTCCTTTGAAGTGAGAGACATGTCAAGGGTGAGAACTAATTTGTGCAAGGTTAATCTCAACCAAATAAACCCTCCCATGTTGGCCATTGGCTCTCCAATATGCTGCTGCTTAGGAGAGGTCCTATGCCAGCTTCTGTACATGTGTACCTCTCTGGATCACATGTGATTCACAGGTGACTGCATTTCTTTATCCTGTCAAACTATAGCACAATGTTCACTACTATCTCGTGCTGTTATTTCCTTCTCAAATTGTGCCATTCTTGTAAATTTTTGTTAATTAATGCTATATTTCAGAATACCATCTTAAACTGTGCCAACGTTGTACTTTTCTGTTAACTATTGCTATAATTTAAATTATCACTCAGGATGTACATTGTACACTGTAAATACTATTAATGTTCATCACTTTGTTTGTCCATTTGGTTTTAATTTGTTTCAGCTGTATGCAAGGAGCTTTTCTTTCTGGGTCTCTGCTGAAAATGGACCTTGTGCCCAGTCACACATTACCTGGTTAACAAATGAAATAAATAAATAAACAAATGTGGCATGTAGTCACACACACTGAAACTATAGCTGCTCTTGAAGTTTCCCTCACAGTCCTGTAGGGGGAAGCACTGCAGCAAGTCAGGCTATCTCCTGCCGTCTAGGATGGGTAAACTAATGTCAGCTGATCACTGTTATCCTCCTTTCCCTGAGCCTTTTGGCACTTTTGACAGAAATTAAACATGGGATGTCTGGGTTGGAGTGAATCCTCAATTCCTCTATGCTGCAGGTCTAGGAATAATACAACATTCACATAAATAATTTTGAATTCCCCAACTTTTCTGCAGTTTCAGTAACAACCTTTCTCACCTCATGGTGTTCCTGTTTGAATCTATTTCTTTTCATTGCACAGAAATAATGTGATGCATTCATCTAAACTGCTGCCATTTTCTGCTCTATCCTTTGGCAACACTTCATATCTCTCAGACACTTCATTCCTACCACAATCCTGGAAACTTTTCCCTGCAAATACTCTAGCAACCCCTTTTCCCACTTTATCTACATGAGTTCATGGAGAGCACCTGACACAGCCATATTAATACCCGATAACAATGATAAAATGGCATCAGCATCTCACAAGTCCTCTGCACTAGTTATGCATTCCAGTAAAATGGTGGCTTTCATCTCTGGCTCTTAGATGGTTCAGCAAAATTCAGGTTAAGAATGTTTTCGATCCCAAGATTCCTTTCCTCCTATGCCATTCATATAGCTATCAATTATAGCTTGTTGTTCCTTAGAGTTCTTCCAACAAGATATATTACATACAGGTTTTGTGGCAAGCTTTAGGTATGCTATATCTGTCCATTATACATAATATACTGAGTCTATAAACTGACAAGATGAATAAATAGATAAGACAAACATATTGAGGAAACATACATCAGCATTAAAAGATGGAATTCTGAATATGTCCCACAAGACCTGGATCCCATTAATGGCTGTAGGAGCTAGCTAACTGGAGAGGGATAGGAGTGAGTGTCTGAGTTTGGCTCTCCAGTCTTAGCATGAGAGAGTGTTGGTAGAGTTTTGTCATAAAAGATGCACCTGAATGAAGGTGAAGTACTCCAGCACCTACAACTCAGAATGGGGAGAGCTAGAGCCCACCAGAGAATGCAAATATACTCTAGATGAAAATCAGTGGTGCATAGAAGCATATGCATATACTGGTTCAGCATAGCAGGTGTTGCACTGTCCTTTCTGGTCAAAAGAGGATGTTAGAAACATGGGAGTATCTGTTAACCCCTATTAGATGAAAGCCATGATCAGTGGCTATTACCACTACCTTCCTATGTCCAAGGATGCTTGGAGACTTGAAAGAATGACTATACCTTTTGGGATTGGAGCTTAGTAGTCACAGTGGAATGTATTCAAAATTTATTAAAATACATACTTTATACATTGTATTTATTTCCCATCTCTATGTATCTTTTATAAACGTAATAGTTCCATAAGAAATCATGCAAAACTGATGGTACAATCAAAATTTATGTCTGAAAATGCAGGTAGTTATGACATAACCATTATATTTCTAGCTAATAACATAACAAAGGAAAGTGCTTCTAGCAAGCAAACAGAAACTCCAATTTGCATTGTGGATGCACAGCTTTCATAAACTGGAGCCCAGAAAAGGAGGTAGATGATTTCAGATTTAAGTTTTTGAATATGCCCCTGAAAGCTAAGAGATTGGTTGAACCAGATGCCTAGGTATCTGAATGAACTAGTGGTGGCAATAAGGTTGTTGTGCTTATGCAAAAGCTTGAGGGGGTTGGGAGCTTTGTAAGGTCTTTTCTTACAATCAAAGAGCAAAGCCTGTTTTGGGTTATGGCAAAGCTTTTTGGAGGAGAGCCAAAGGTTTAGGTCCAGAAGGTCAGCTTACAGTCGAGTTTGGATTACTTACTGACATGGGTTGGAACTGTAGATTACCTTGCTATTGATGTATAAGAAAAGTTGGAACTGCCGTTGTAAAGAGGTAATTTATTTATAAAAATGGGAAAAGAGTACTGGGGTAAATATCGATCCCTTTGATACACCAGAAAGAGTGTAGGTGGTATGTGTTAGAGAGGAGCAAATCTTCACAATAAAGGATTTGTTAGTTAGGAAATCTCTGAAGCACTGCACAGTTTCAGTGCTGATGCTAGTACCTGGCAGGTGAGCTAGTAATATTGAGTGGTCTTCAAAGTCAAAGGTTCTGGTCTGCTGAATGACAATGGCACTACCAAGATTTCCTTTATCCATGTTGGTCAGTATGTCTTCAGTTTGAGTCCAGAGTTCAGTGAATGTACTCCTTCCTGCATTGAAGCTGAGTATTGTTGGTGAGCAATATTTTTCAAGATACGAGGTAAGTTGGTTACAAATGAATTTTTCAAGTATTTTGCCATTGGTAGCAAGTAAGGAGATGGACCGGTAGTAGAGGATAGTGGAGGAGGTTTTTGGATCTGTGTCTGCACCTTTTATATATTTGGGATCTCATATCACCCCCTTTAAAAATATGTTTTTTTAATGGGCATTACTAGGTGTTAAATAAAAACAATGATAACAACACAGGAGGCTCAGATGCAAAAGTTTACTAGTGTACACCAGGAGGCAAAACAACATACAAGTACAGTGTTTTGTCTGACATGATGCAGGAAGTACACAATTTTATATAGGTTTAACACTCAAGCTGTGCCCACCTTACTGATGTGGTTAGTCACAGGGCACCTACATCATTATGGTCTACAATATTCTATTCATAAGAAAAAGCTGATGTTATACATTTTAAAAGTTTTCCCATGGGAATAATACAGCCTTGCAAATCACCTGGTTAGTTATAATGTCTTTCTGTAAATGTTACTCCTTCAAGGTTTCAGGCCTGTTCGAATACAATAGTTGGTTCAGTCTTGTAATATACTTTTTTGTTCTTCTTGCAACATTACTTTAGCAGCTGTGTCTTATCTTGGTAACATTCACAAGGCCAATTATCCCAGAGGAAGGAAGAAGATTTTCAATGCTTTATACATTTAATTTCCTGACCCAGCAGATAATCATTAGTGAAAAACATAAGCTTGCTGAGCTGGCTACTGCCAGGGTCAGAGTTCAAATACACTGCAGCTCTAAAGCTTCAAGCAATTACATGTAAAATCATTCTTATTGCCATATTGTAAATAGAGTAAAATGCATTATATACTATTTGCTTTTAAACTAGCACTTTATACATATTCAAATACATATTTTTCTAACATTTTCCTCCCTTTTAATACTTTTTATTCTATTCAGAAATACAAACAATGTTTTATCATCCCCTAGCCTTCTCCCTTAAGGACTTTCAACTAGGCAAGTCATTTAGTTTATATTTCGGAAAGAGTTTCGTCTGGAATTAATAGTTCCAATTCAATGTCTTGGTACAAAGTTTCAGTTACAGATATATCAACAAAATCTTTGACTAATCTTTTCATGCAGGGGATCCCACAACAGACACATGCTCCCAATAGGAGCAGACCAACACAAATAGCAATCAAAATATTCATTAGGATAGAACCCCACCCACCAAACAGACTCTGGAAAAAGTTCATCATTGGGTTTGGGCCTGGTTCAGTCATGGCCGATACCTGCTGTATTACCTCTAGGTGGTCATTAATCTCATGTCGATTGTCTGGTATGAATGCACAGCATTCTTCTTTGATAAGCACGCAAGTACCACCTCTCGCCACTAGGGTGAAGTCAAGAGCCATTCGATTTTGTAGCACAACAGTTCTCATTGCATTCAGTTCATCAGTCACTAGTTTGAGAGCAGAAAAAGTTGCGTTACTTATTACTTTGAGAAGTTTTGACAGCTTTCTCAACTCCCAGATCAATTTGACTGCTCCATATGCTGGAAGTATTCCAGCCCAGGATATAACACTGTCACTCAAGTCCATATGAGTCAATTTTTCTTTATCTTTTACGGAATAATGGTCCTTCCAACCAGCTTTGATTTTTCCCACTGGATTTACAGGTTTTCCGATTGGATCTTCAGGTTTTCGGGCTACATCTCTTACATTTCGTATCTTACCTAGAGGTAATTCTGCAGTATGCCTTATGGCCGGAAACAGATAACCCAAAAAACAACTGCCGGACCAATTCTCAGGTAGCCATTTGTATGCCTTTTTCCCACAAACAAAATAACAGTTTTCTACTTTAGTACTGATGTGGGTTAATTCTGAATGAAACATTTTCTTATCTATAACAGACAATTGTTTATGTAAAACAGGATTTCTCTGCACATCTTTTAATGTTGTTTTCATTGAGCTCAAATATGAATCATAATTTGTATTACAAACAGTGCCTTTATCTTTAGCTTTAATATAGCATTTATAAGATATAGTTATGTTACAGTTACTCCAACCCACTTGGAGTGTATCATTCTTATAAAAACATACAATTCCCTTCTGTGTAATAGGCAAATACAATGCAATTTTGTCCTGTGATCTTACAGAACCTGTATCAAAAAGTAAATTTTCCCAAGTCTCATTTATCCCCAAGGGGACAGCGGACATCAGCAGCCCTCCAAATGCTGTTGGTATAGCAGTACAAACCCAGCAATTTGAAATGTTCATAGTCTCTACATATACACGCTTCATAGCTAGGTATGTGTTAAAGTTTGGATGCCAGTCTATAGACAGTTCATCACGTCTCTCCACTTTCACTTGTGTGGTTATATGTAGGAAGAACCACAACAAAAGGAAGGTCATCACAATCATAGTCAATAAATGCATAGTCAGCAAGATGATTAAACAACATCTTTGGGGTTGGTCTGTGTTTTTACTCGTTTTGCTCTTGGCCATCCTGCCTTTGTTGTGTGTCAGTCACAAAAGGTTTATCAAGCTGAAAATTCTTTACCGGTTTACAGTGCGTCAGATGGACCCAGGACGACTTCTCAGCAACTTTGACTGCAGTAGGCGTTGCCAACAGCACCTGGTACGGTCCTTCCCACTTTGGACTCACCCAATTCTTCCTCTTCGTAACCTTCAACCACACCCAGGACCCTGGGGTCAGCACTGCTTCCAACGGTCTGGTCTGTCTTTTATCTGAAAAAGAGTTCAACTGCAAAACTGTTTTATTTGTTAACAGTTTCCTCATATAGCTAGCTAATGAGCTGTCAGCCTCTAGTTCTGCAGGCATGAGAGCTTTCCACTGTGGCACATAATATGCTCTTCCAAATATCACTTCAAAGGGGGTCAAACCCTTTACATCTGGAACTGTTCTCATGCTCAGCAGTGCCAAAGGCAAACAGCAAATCCAATTCTTCTGTGTCTCGTTTACTAACTTCCTCAACTTGCTTTTTAAAATTCCATTGTACCTTTCCACCAGTCCTGCAGACTGTGGGTGGTAAGCACAATGATTCTTCAAGGAGATCCCAAAGAATCTCCTAAGTTGGTGAATCATCTGATTAACAAAATGTGTCCCATTGTCACTATAGATTCTTTCCGGTATGCCAAATCTAGGAATTATTTCTTTTATTAGGGCCTTTGCCACTGTTGCTGCATCCGGATTTTTAGTTGGAAAAGCTTCTACCCATTTGGAAAACATGTCTATAATTACTAAACAGTATTTTTTCCCTTCACATTTATTCAATTCTATGAAATCCATACAAATAGTGTGGAACGGATATGGCGGTATAGGAAAACTCCCTTGCTTGGGTTTGAATGCCCCTTGTGCATGATGTTTGTTACAAATATGACATGCTGCACAAAATTTTTGTGTAAAGTTTGTGAATCCATATGTTTGGAATATTCGATTTACTAACTGTACCATCCCCCCTGTTGAGACATGGCACTGCCCATGGCTCAACAAAGCTGCATATCTAAATAAATTAGACGGCAATATTGTTTTTTTCTCTTTGGAGACATACAGTCCATTTTCGAGGATTGCACCTCGTTTCTCCCATTTTTGTTTCTCAGCTTTTGTAGTTAATGTCTGCATCGTTTTTAACATTTCTAGATCTAAAATCTCAGAGGATTGTAATTCCTCGGTTAAAAGTAAAGTTTCTGAGTCTGAGGCTGCTTGTTTTGCAGCTGCATCAGCTTTTGCATTTCCTTTTGAAATTGCATCCTGTTGCTTTGTATGAGCTAAACATTTACAAATAGCTACTTTAGTAGGTAACTGAATGGAATCTAACAAGTTCAAAATAAGATGCGCATGATTAATCGGTTTACCATTAGATGTTATCATTCCCCTATTTTCCCATTGTTGTGCAAAAACATGCACTGCAGAGAAAGCATACTGACTGTCAGTATATATGTTCACACATTTATCTTTCGCTAGAGTGCAAGCCCGTGTTAAGGCTATCAGTTCTGCTGCTTGAGCAGACAAGTTATGCTGTAAGGGTTGGGCTTCTAAAATCTCTGTATCTGTGACTACTGCATACCCTACTAGATTTTTCCCTGTAGGACCCTTTCTGCATGAGCCATCCACATAAAATGTCACCTCGGCATCATCCAAGGGCATATCAGTGAGGTCTTGTCTGGGCAAGGTTATTTGCTCAATTTCCTGCAGGCAACTGTGTGGTGTGCCATCCACAGGAGTTGGAACTAACGTTGATGGATTTAATGTTGTACAACGTTCAATTACCATATGAGGTTGGCTCAGCGGTATGGTCATACATGAAAGATGTCTAGCAGGAGACAGATATGCTATTTTTTCTTGCAGTAAAATTATCGCGACTGCATGAGGCACTCTCAATGTGAGAGGGTGGAATAATACCACTGAGGCTGAAGCCTGTACTGCCATTACAGCTGCAACTATTGCTTGCACACAGTGAGGCAACGATCGTGCCACTGGGTCTAACTGTGATGAATAGTAAGCTATGGGGCGTTGCTTATCCCCATGTTGTTGCATCAAAACTGACATCATGTATCCCTGTTTACAATCTATGGTCTGAAAAAATCTTTTGTGGTAATTTGGAAGTCCTAAAACTAATGATGAAGCTATCAATTGTTTTAGTCTGCAGAAAGCTGTTTCTGCTTCAGGTGTCCATTGTAATACATCTTGTGCTGCCATTGGTGTTTTATATATTAAATCAGCCAGTGGAGCAGATTCTAAAGCATAGTTTGATATCCAACTTCGACAAAAATTAGTCGTTCCCAAGAAGGACATCATTTCCTTCTTGGTTGTTGGTTTGGGTGCCTGTAAAATCGCTGTTTTTCTGTCTTCGTCTAATATTCTACCTTCATTGGATATTACATATCCTAGGTATCTAACCTGTTTTCTCCAAAGTTGTAACTTACTTTTGTTTACTTTGTGTCCTTGTGCTGCTAAAAATTTCAATAATGCTATCGTATCTTCCCTGCATTGATGCTGGGTGGGAGCTGCTAGCAAAATGTCATCTACATAAAGTAGAATCTGACTACCTCCTGGTGGGGTAAACCCTGCCAGGTTGCTTGCCATTTCTTGTGCAAATATCGTTGGACTTTCACAATATCCCTGCGGTAGCCGAGTATAGGTATATCTTTTACCCTGAAATGTAAATGCAAACCAATACTGGCTATCAGGATGTATAGGTATTGAAAAGAAAGCATTGCTTATATCTACCACAGTGAAATATTTTTGTTGTGGTTTCAAATCATTCAACAAGGTGTGTGGGTCTGGCACCGTAGGTGCTCTGGGTATTATTGCATTGTTTACAGCTTGTAAATCCTGTACCATCCGCCATTCCCGTTTGCCTTTTTAACAGGAAATAGAGGGGTGTTACATGGTGAATCAAGAGATTCTACCAGTACTCCTTCCTTGAGTAATGCTGCTATTATAGGCTTGATTCCTTGCTCTGCATCTTTCTTCAAGGGGTGTTGTCTTTTCTGTGGTCTAAATGCTGATTTTGGTGTAATAGTTACTGGTCCTGCTGTTTGAATAAGTCCTACATCTGATTTGCCTGTTGACCAAAGAATGTTTGGTATATCACACAAGGCTTTTTCTTCTTCTTCTAATAAGAATGCTAATCAGCTGTCTTCACTAGTTTGTAAGTGTACAGCTGGATGTGTCTGTGTTAGCCAATTCAATTTCTGTTTTTGTATTCTCTGCTTTGATAATTCTAACTCAGTCTGTTTTTCCCATCTTGTTACTTTTTCTCCTAAATCCGCCCATTTCACATCCTTATTCTTTGTCAAGCTGACATGTGGTAGTCGATTAGATTTGTACAGTGTCATAAATTCCTGAGGTAATGAACAGCTTACCACACTGTTTCCCTCAGTATCCCAATACAAGGTTCGTAATACTAATCTGTTAGCAGGATTTTTGAATAATTCTTGCTCATATTCTTTGTCAGGTCCTGGCATGCTGCAGTAGTATAGAGTACAATGTAACAAATGCTGTTGATCAGTGTCAAGGGAGGGGGCCTTACTGATGGCTACATTCATCAGTTCCTCGGTTACTGCCCCTGGACCAGTCGTAACTAGGTCCTGGCTGTACCAGTAAAAAGTTTTACCCTCCGGTCGCACTACAAAAGTATCCATTTGTCTTTGTGCCTCCATACCCTGCATAGTGGGAACTACCGCTATGCCAAATATCTGCATAAGATCTCTTCCCAGTAAGTTTACTGGACATTTTGCAGAAACTACAATTTTACTTTTCTGAGTCATACCTGAAACAGAGTCAGTTATTGCTATATCATGGGAGAGTGGCTCCCTATAGCTGTCCATTTGCTGCTTTCACTAATATATAATCAGGTGATTCGGAATATTCTGGTAACTTTGAGGGGTGTATCAAAGTCTGTGACGCTCCTGAGTCACACAAGAATTTTACTTCCCTTCCTTCCACCAGAAGTGTAACTTCCGGTTTTGTGTCTGCCAGATAGAGCTCCAAGCTCAGTAATGCCAAATCTAAAATTTCACTTTCTTCATCCTCTACATCTGCTTGCACTTCCTCTGTTCCTTCCACTACATTTACATTTGCCCTTTGTTTGTTTGCCTTTCCTGATGATTTCTGACTTTCATCACTATCATATAGTTAGTCCTCATCACCTTTATTTTCTGTAGTCACCTTTTTATTTAGCCTGCAATCCCTTGCTAAATGTCCTTTCTTTCCGCACTTAAAGCACTCACCTTTCTTTTTTCTCTCTTCAAAATCTTCTGACCTTTTGTCAGATTGTCTATTTCCCTGGGCATTTTTCTTACCCTTTTTACCTGACTGTACTACAAAGACTTCAGCTCCGTCTTCAGCTGTGAAGACCTGTGTCTTCTTTTTCTTTTTACTATTAAAGTGTCTTTCAGCATGTGTAGCATATTCAAGTGAGACTTGTAGCCTACTTGTTCGATGATCTATCATATTCTTTGTAATAAAGCTACTGATAGGTGCAATGCAACCTTTCAAAAACGCATTTTTCAGTTGCTGTTCATACGAGGTATCATGTGTCTGATTTTCAGGAATAGCCATACCACTATGGTTATTGAAACATTCCAATAATCTACCATAGTACCCATCTACAGTTTCATTCTCTTGCTGTATGCATTGGTTAATGCAAGTCCAATCTGCTCTAGGTTTCCATTTTTCAGAAATTCGGTCTGTAAGACCTTTCACTCTATTGTCTAGTTCTGCGTCACTATGTGGGAGTGGTTTAAGCTCTGCGTTACGAGAGTTCCAGGTGCCACAAATCATGTGCCAGTCTGGATCCACAATCTGTCTAACTACCTTTTCTACTTCTTCCCCATTCAAGTGGTAACTTAGTCTCATACCTTGTAAATCTTGTAAAAACTTTGTGTAATTAACTTTTGGATGAGGGATTCCCTCTGTAGCTTTCCAAATATCTTCCGGTGTCCATGGTCTGTATACTAGAAGAGTTGGGTCCTGCCCTTCCTGTCCTGCCTGAGGATTTGGTACCTCAATTAGTGGACAGATTTCTTCCTCACTCTCGTCTAGTGTGTTTCTCCCTACTTGATATAAGTCTCTGTCCCCAAGTGTTTTACGTGTCCGGGACCTAGTTTCAATAGGATCTCTAACAAATGGTTTTAGTGTTCTTGTGACTTCAGGATAACATGGAGGTGGACCAGCTTGTCCTCCTGCTTCATATCCTGAAAAAGGCATTGGAGGGGGCGGAGGAGGAGGAGCCATTGCTATTACTGTATTATTATCCTCTTTGTCTAAAAATAATGTTTTAGCATTTTTAGTTTTTTGTTCCCTTCGGTTTACTTCCTCAATCCACCTGTGTGCCTGAGGAATGCCTAATTGTTGTTTTTGCCTGACCTTCTGCGTCAGATTTAAGCTGTTTTAAAAGTTTAACTAATGAAATCTTATTCAATTTACAGTCGAATCCGTATTTATTAACCCATTTTGTATAATACCTTACATTATCAGCCCGTTGTAATTGCATATATTTTGCGTCTTCAGTTAGGGGCAGATCTCGCGAGTTTTTAGTGCACTGATTTCCCATTCTAAAAGAAAATGTTATGTAACCATTTTCACCATGTGGTATTTCAGTTCCTTACACAGTTTATCTAGAATAACTGCCTACCTTATTCTGTTTCCCTGATCTCTGACAAAATATACAGTAATTTCCTTTTGTCCCTGATCTGTATAACAAATCTCTGACAATGACATTTACTGTAACCTAGTCCCTGATCTAAAACAGAAAAAAGGCAAATATCTTCCTACCTGAGCCTCCTGGGTCGACCAGTTCGAGACTGCTCTTCGGCCGCAGATCAGAAAGTGGCCAGCCTCTCAAAACGACAATTCAGTCGGAGGTCTTTGTATTTCAAGAATAACCGTTTCGGTAGCTTCTCCTGCGCAGTGTTCGACCACCGGTACACTCTGATCTGTAGCTGTCTGAGGGCTTCCATTTACCGAAGGACCAATCTGTTAAATAAAAACAATGATAACAACACAGGAGGCTCAGATGCAAAAGTTTACTAGTGTACACCAGGAGGCAAAAAACCATACAAGTACAGAGTTTTGTCTGACATGATGCAGGAAGTACACAATTTTATATAGGTTTAACACTCAAGCTGTGCCCACCTTACTGATGTGGTTAGTCACAGGGCACCTACATCATTATGGTCTACAATATTCTATTCATAAGAAAAAGCTGATGTTATACATTTTAAAAGTTTTCCCATGAGAATAATACAGCCTTGCAAAGCACCTGGTTAGTTATAATGTCTTTCTGTAAATGTTACTCCTTCAAGGTTTCAGGCCTGTTCGAATACAATAGTTGGTTCAGTCTTGTAATATACTTCTTTGTTCTTCTTGCAACATTACTTTAGCAGCTGTGTCTTATCTTGGTAACATTCACAAGGCCAATTATCCCAGAGGAAGGAAGAAGATTTTCAATACTTTATACATTTAATTTCCTGACCCAGCAGATAATCATTAGTGAAAAACATAAGCTTGTTGAGCTGGCTACTGCCAGGGTCAGAGTTCAAATACACTGCAGCTCTAAAGCTTCAAGCAATTACATGTAAAATCATTCTTATTGCCATATTGTATATAGAATAAAATGCATTATATACTATTTGCTTTTAAACTAGCACTTTATACATATTCAAATACATATTTTTCTAACACTAGAATAGCAAAATAACTAAAGAAATAAATGCAAATCAGTAAGAAATTATTATAGGGCTGATTTTCATTGCATGAATAAGTGTTAAAGAACAATCTAGTCATTCACAATGACTGCTTCAATTGATCCATAGAAAAATTCTATAATTATTCCAAGACCTATTTAGGTATCATGTTACAATAAAAATGCTAAAAAAAAAAAAACAAAACAACAAAAAAATACCTTGTTTGAATGCCTAAGGTAATAAAATTGCATTACTGTAAAAGACATTACTGGGGTATTTATAAAAATAAATCTAGATTTCTTAACAAAGCAATACTAAAAATAGTTCTGCTAGCCACAGTACAGCAATATACTTTAGTAAAGTACATTTTGAGAAACAATTGGCTGTTGCAACTCCATAAAACAAAATGCAGTTTTAAACACACTAATTATGAAATAATTTAAAATGACACCATTGCAGAACTAGAGATTAATAAACACATGCTAACAACAAGGAAGGAATTGCAAACAACTTTAAAAATACATCTAGAAACATTAGTAATAGCAGCAGTATGGGAACACCATTTTTAATTCTCTGTACAATGTTACATGACACAGCATCACTTGTGAAACAACTGGGAAAGCTTTGGATTTTGTTACAACAGGTAATGCAGCTGGATGAGAATCCAGGGGTTCTTGAAAAATATTAGATTTTCTATCAGGTGATTAAGCTTAAATATTTTTTTCACACTGGGAGTGCTGTAGATCTATAGAAAGATACATAGTTGTCCCTAGTTAAAAAAATATATTTTTAAAATGGAGATAGACATAATGACATAAGCTATCATCCTGTCAGTATGAGCAGTTTGATGGGAAGCTTCTAGAACAAACATTACTATAGCTGATTCCACCTCATGTGACTCAACTGCATGAGTCTAACCATCTTGCTTTTGTGAGTAATGGGTCCAGTGGTACTAATTTGAATCATTTTTATGCAAATGTACTAGATGTTACTAATAGCACTTTTCTAGTGGACGTAGTTTTTTTTCAGCTCTTAGGAAAGCCTTTGATATTGTTTCACATTAGATTGTGTTTAAAGTGATTTACAGGCTTTTATATCAATCCATGTATCACTTGATAGATTTATTACTAAAGTCATTTAGTGTCAATGTTGGCTGTAGTTTTTTCAGAACATTGTGAAATTGCTTGATGTATTCTACAGGGCCCTGTTTGGGCCTTTTCTCATTTAACATCTTCATGACTACCTCAGCTTTTTCTAGTCAGGTCTATTTTTCAGAATTCAATAACTAAGATAGCTCTTCTGATAAATAGCATAAGGGATCAGTGGGCACTTCCATCATGTATAGATATTCTAGTCATCTGAGATGAGAATTGTAATCTAAAGTTTAACTTTAATAAATGTGTATCTGTGTACACTGAGCATCACAACAAAAGTTTAGCTTGAGCATTATTCTGTCAGCAGATGATTAGCATATAATACAATATAATGAAATGCAATCTCTAGGCATGAACACTAGCCCTTTTCTCCTGTATAAACCAAGTAACATCCAAATTCATAGAACACTGCCTTTTTAAAAAGTTGATCAATTTCCACTGTCCTTTATTCCACTAATTTGTTTAATCCACACACCTACCACTCTTTCCTGTAGCCAGGTTATTTTTCTATTATATTTCATAAAAGTTTAAAGCAATATCATTTACTCACGTTTTTTTCTGTCCTTTTTAGCCCCAAGCATTCCTATAAAACTTTGAATACTAAGATCATGTCAACTCATCCACTCCTGTCTGTAAATTACTGAAAGCAATTCTAATGTCCTCAAAGGGCAATACCTCACTGTTACAAATCATCCAAGTAAATTTCTTACTTCTGCTTTTCAGTCTTGATTTCTGAGATTTAATCTAAGGAAGCCATTGGTTATTGCCACATACTGATTTAAGTCTTATTAAACTGATTTAAATAATCAGCATTATTGCTGCCTTTCATAATTTTAAATTTTTTTAATGCAAGCAGTCATTGTTTTATAAACCTTCACAATGCTATCAGTGTGACAGCTGAATATGAGTGTTATTGACTCATACACCTAAATGTTTAAATACATTTATCTTTCTAATAGTTTTATTTTCAATTCTGTAGCAACAGAGCAAAGATGAAGAACCAAAACGTATTTGTCATTTTTGTTAATATTTATTTCCATACTGTTAGCCTCTGTCTAAGCATTCAGTTAGATATGACTGACATTTATTTTGATTCTCCCTGCTTGTTAAATACTTCTCCAATTTCAAATCATCAGAATAAAGACAATAAAAAGTACACAATGGTACTGGTGTGGAAGTATACAGGCTAAACAGATACAGGTGCAAAAATGGAGTCCCTGTGGAACACCTTGAACATAACCTATTGCATTGCCTAGACAAGTGTTGCTACATGAAAGCTGTCTGTGTATTTCTGTCATAGGTATCTGCAGTCATTGGAGTTGTGTTGGTGACTGACCCTCTTTGGCTAGGGTTGCCACCTTTTCAAATGGCCATAGTGGGACATTTTCGGGATACACATCAGATTTTACAGGCCGACACAAACACACGGTCAGTGCAAAGGATGGTACTTTCCTTTTTTGCCTAAATAAAAGCTTATCTTGTAGCTGTTTAGTTGCTTATCTTGTTGCTTTTAACATATATGTATTTTAGATACAGAAATAACTATTTTATGCAACTGTTACATTACATATGGGACATAATTATGTCCTACAATCTCAGGACATTTGCCATTTTTAATATTTTTGGTCAGGACACAACCACCCAAAGAGGGACTGTCTCTCGCAAAGTGGGACAGATGATAACCCTATCTTTGGCTCATGTCCATAGCACATATTTGTAATAGTGTATAGGCATATACTCTCCATAACCTTTGATCATAAAGTTTGGCTGTGGCGGAATGTGTGATTGCTATGGTCCATGTTATATTAATATATGAACACTTCAACCACTGTATACGGGATACCTACGGAATCCCGAATGCAAACAATTCTGATGCCCACAGTACCGGGCCCAGACTCCCAAACCCCACATTACCGAACACTCAAACTCGCGACAGTCAAAATCGCGAAAGTAACACAAACATGGAACACACACACGCACACACAGACACACTGCTACCCACCAAATCCAAACAAACCATCCTACACTACGTATGAGCAGGTGAGCAAGCCCCCCTACACCCCCATGTGGGTGGCTGCTCCCCCCACATCCCCCCTACTTTAATATTCTACCTCCGGGATCGCACAGACACACAAAGCAAACCCAGGACCACACATTACAGTCCCCCAGGAACACACACCACACTCAGAACACACACTTACACACACTACAGCCCTCGGAAACACACTTACACACAGTAACCTACCTGAACTGCAACACCAGAATCACTAACTAAATGTCCCTTAACATCAGGATTTTAAAACTCATGCATCTGGTGTTTTGGTACTGTGGTCTTTTGGTCTTTAAGCCTCGTAATTATGTGCGTTGGTATGTCAAGCATTCGGTATTTGGTAGGTATCCCATTTATATATACCTCCATGGTTGTGTAGATGTTGTTAACCTATCTATACATCTACATATATATGTATATCCCTATATATCGACATATATCTCTCTCTCTCTATATATATATATATATATATATATTTTGATATATATATATATATATATATATATATATATATATATATATATATATATAGCATAGACCTTTCATTGGGTACATGGCGGTTTGTCCTAGTTCCACACATTCCTCCCTTTTGTGTTTTAACCTGTCAGAATACACAACTGCCGTTGGTACATCTCAGGTAGCTTAATGGTAGGTTATTGTGAAGATTGTGTACATAGTTGCGTGTTCTAATCCTGGCAGTAGTCATTTTACGTCTCAGAGCAGGCACTGGTAGTGCAAGGGTGATTAATGCACAATTCAGCGGCTGTGTGCTCCAAATGTTTATTATTCTGTGAAATACTACCTATATATGCAAGCTGTTGTTAAGGTTCACTATGTAACATGTAAATCATCTCTGACTTTATTGCGATTTGAACCAGGACTGCACAGATATTATGCAAATGCTGTAGCCATTACACTATTGACATTAACGTTCCTTCTGCCTATTTCCTATGTCCATGAATCCTATGTGTAAGCTTGGCTACACAACAGGCGGAGCCACCCACACCCAGTGAGCTTCTTGAAATACCGACATACATGAATTGGGAGACTATACATTAACATCCGAACTACATTTGGCATAGCCCCTCACTGACACACTGCAGGGGAAACCTTGATGTGTGACTGGGCAACAGTATATACACCCCTGGGATCATGTGTCCCAGAAAGATACATCCAGGGTGTGGGGGAGCCACTCCAGTTTTATAGCTGCAAGACCTGTTGTGGAAATTGAATGCTGTTGGGTTGTCATGTTAACATGCCCATTTGAGATCACTATGTGCCCCTATCACCCTACAGCACCCTAGTCTTCAACAGCTTCCAGCAACTCTGCCTGGAATCACTTCATTGGCTATGCTTGACAGAGGCTCAGTTACTTCATCAATGGTGCAGGTAAAGCCACCACACTGTAGCTATGCTTCTAAACGGCCTTGGGCAGATAGCCTACTACCTATCTGTGAACCTCTATAGTGCAGGCCATCTCCAACATCATATGTGATTATACAGAGTTTTCTGATCACAATATACAGTGTAAAATCACCATGTAGTCAGACAACAGTTAAGTACAGCAATAACATACAGTCTACTGATACATAATCACTCCAAAAGCCTATCTTGGAAGCTAGTGGACTTGTATAGGCTTCAGGCTTTGTATTGCTTACCAGTAGGTTACCTACAGGAAAGATGGGACACAAGCACAGATGGGAAACATGCCTGCAACAATGCCATACCAACTTGCATGTGTCAGACTAAGGCTTTGGAATGCTGGACAAGGCTATTGGCGCACCCATGGTGTCATTTTTAGGCAGGCCTCAGAGAACTGTACAATAGCGGAATCAATGAGGGTTAGGCTACTCAACACCAGGGTTAGTACTCACAACATGCACGCACTCACAGCACCCCTCAGTATGGACAGCATCTAATCTGTTCTGTGACTGGGACCTGTATAAGGCTCCTGTGAGCACACCGGCACTACCAGACTGCAACCCATAACACACATTTCAGCCACTGAACATGGACTGGCACAGACATGGAGGGGGTGTATCCATATTCATCGGGGATACTTACACTTCCAAGTTAGTGGGGCAGCATGATACCTCTGTGATCATCCATGTGCAGTTAACATCAGCCACGACTGCAATGCAAATTGTGAGCTTCTAGAGATAACCCTCCATCTTACCCATCCTGGCGTAAGATCAGACCCTCGAAAACTTCTAAAACTACAGTGACAAACCCCAAAAGCAAGTAAATTTCACACTCCCCAAAACCAAGGTAAAATCCTCAACCCCCACCCCAAAAAAAATAATAAATCCTTCAAAAAAAATCCTTTATAAATGCATTCTATGAACACCCCATCCTTCCAAAATGCATTCTATGAACACCTTACAACCACAACCTCCCAAATAAAAATAGGCTAGGAGCCCAATCCTCCCAAGGCAGGCGTCATAACAACAAGAGAAAAAATGCAAAGGAAGCAAGAGCAAAAAAAGCTACTACACACTAAACCAATCATAAAAATTCTCTAAAAACTACGGCGAGAGACAACTGGGCACAGATAAAAATCTAAAAAGGCCAAATTGCAGACAAAATTAAGGAGGACACTAAGGTTAATCACAAATGCTCTAGGGCCAGATAATGTTACATTCCTGGACCCACTCAGACAGATAACAAAAGAACAAACATAAACAACCAAAAAATACACTCCTCTCCCTACAAAGCCAAGGCCTCCCTCCCAAAAGAAACAAAAAATCACCACGATAGCCCTCTCCCCGGTACAATCCCGATCGCTCAGATGCTGAGATCTCAAGCCCTGACCAGGCCCCAATCAGAGCAGGAAACACAGCATCTCCCGGACCAAAGCAAAAGGGCTGACTCTACATGAACTCCAAGAAGAGCTAAAACCCAAACCTAAAACTACTGTTCAATCTCAGCCTTACTACAGGATATGTACAGTGGTCCAATGTACGCTTATGGAATCTCCCTCTCTAGGTGTTATAAGAAATGATGAACCATTCACTAGGAAAGTCCATCTAGCTCACTAGTGGATCAAGAGCTTGGGAAAGGACAGACCTGACCTCCTACCCATTTTGGTAATCACAGACACAGATCCTACCCAGTTTCCTGTTGGGGGCCTCTTTGCCTCTTAAACCTAGTCGATTTTGACTTTGACAGTCCACACAGCCATTGACACACCTCACAAACAGCTTCAATATGGACCTCACAAAAGCACAAAATACAAGCATACTCCGGCAGCTATGATATTATACCAGCTTATAATATGCAAACCCTATGTCCTCAGACACACTCAAACTGGCTCAGGATGGCTCACCACATGATTAGACATGCTTCAGAGTACAAAGTCCATACCAGAGTCGTCCACAGGTCCACTCTCTTCAGTATTCTATTCTCTCTTTGTTTTCTTATATATTTCTTCTGAGGGCAGACCAATATGGAGCTGACCAAGCAACAGGTTAGCGATGACTAACAAAAGATTAGCCGTCATAGCCTCAGGGCCTCAGAAAAAATCCTCCAAAGGGCCTCATGACAACTGGTGCCAGAGCCCAGAGCCATTGCCTCCAACTAAGGGCAAAAGTCATCCCTGTTGGCAAAAAACAAGTGCCCACATTATAGAATTACCAAGATTTGATTATTCCATTAAGAAAGTAATTAAGTAATTGGGGACCTGGGGAACCACATCTCATCACAATCTCACAAAACAAAGACAGTTAGAAAACAGTTTATATAGCCCACCACCCCCACCTAATCATCAAGGGATTGATCAAGGAATTCATCGTAGTCATTTACTCATCCCTCATCAGGCCCATAATTGGTAAAGTACCTTACCTACAGGGACCTACTGTACACTCAACCCACCTGCAGCTGACCCTGGGTGCAATCCATCCTCACTCAAAGATAAGGGGCTCAAACAGATGCCGTATGCTGCCAGTTAAAGAACTCCCAGCTCACCTCCATGGCATGCCTCTGCAACAAATGATCTGTGCCATAAAGCCAATAACCATGTGATGTCCATTAATGAACATATGGCACTAAAGCCCCTCCAATCGAATCACTGAGCTGCAGCTCAGGGACTTAACCTCAGCACTGACTGAAATAGGACATGGAGGGACAGTTAAAGCAGGGGACTCTCCCTTCACTCTGGAAACCATCCCAATTCAGGTTAGGCAGTCCCTCTGTTCTCTTCTCTTCAAGAGGAATCTTGAGGATGAGTGGATGATAGTTGAGTTTTTAGAGGTGTTAATGGTGTTAAGGACACTTTCCTTACACACACAAGGTGCACTGAGTCTCACAAGCAAGATAGGCTTAAAATGGCTTATGGCAGGCAAGGCAAAGGCAGTTAGCTTAGTACTATATGAACCTGAACCAGGTATGGTATCTGTGTCACTGTTAGACAGAGGCACAGTAGTATACTAAGAATAATAAGCAAGCAAAATTAATAATGTGTGCTTGGTGGCCATCACACACATCTAGCTAGGCTTATAAATGCCCTAGGGCAGATAGCCTAGTATGAACCTATGAACCTATGAACCTATGACCCAGGAGCATCATTGCAACTATCTGGAGACAGTGCTAAACATGACAGTCTTACCAGACACCCTGTTGTTGGTCAATGTCAGCTACCCTACACTTAACTGGATAACCTACTCGAGTATTCACTTCCAGGTCCAGCACTTCCTGGGATTTATCACCTCATATGGCCTGTATCAGTTGGTAGATGGACTAACGAGAGGTGAAAACATGCTAGAAGTGGTAATCACTGACATGTGCAACAGCTGCACTACAGTAGAGGTAAACCGGTCACTGTTTAGATCTGACCATGAACTATTCACTGATAATTTCCAGTCCCAACAATCTACCCCACCCAAGGAACACACAGTGAATACCTTTCCTATAGCTAAATTCACAGTACTAATGAAAGAGGTGGGAGGGTTCACAGCCCCCATGCTCAGGGATGACACTGCTCAAGATGCAGACAGAATTACGAATGCACTCTATAAGCACCTGCAAAGATGTATGGGTCATGCCATCAATGGTAAACCAGGACTCGCTACTCCTACACAAGGACACCAGTCTGCTGAACCTCTGCATTATACAGGCTATACAACAGAAGTAGGACAGTAGTCCAGAACAACAGCAAATCCCAAGACATGCAGACGTCCGTGACCAGTATTAGCAAGATACTTATGTTACTCATGTAATCATCCAAGGCTGACATCCACAGGTAAATAGGCATGGATTCGGAATATGACCACAGAGGCTTCTTTGGCTATGTCAAGGATGTAAGCAGTAACACACAGATTTGCACTGTGCTGGTGCAATATTTCACTGAATATACTGACCCTACTGATATCACCAACACACTTGATGATACATTCGGAGCAAGCTTCACCCCCTACAGGGCCCACAACAATACCCTAAACATACAGTATCCCAGACATCTGAGACATACAGGTGGTAATGGCCCTTTTAAATGGCATGACAGAGTGTCAGTGGAGACAGATGGTGTCCCAGACTGCATCCTGCAGACACTACAAGACAAAGTGACCTCCCGCCTAATATAGCAATTCAACATCAGCCTCTACACAGGCTACATGGCCATTCACTGGCGCATGCCAACAGCTATTCCACTCCACCAAGGTGGTGACACAACTGACCATGGTAATTACCACCCCATAAGCCTGAGTAGCCTGATCTGCACGGCTATGGAACACATCCTCATGGCACTCATTAACATAGACAATGGTACCCTCCAGACACTTGACCCAACCCAGGTCAGCTTGATTGATTGCAGATCATGCCTACTGAACCTGTTTGACATCTTACAGTCACCTAGACTTTAGGTGTGAGGTGTGGTAGTTCACACATACTACCTGGACCTTGCCAAGGGTTTTGGTACCATTCCCCACTCGGGTATTATTTCTACACTCACCAGCCAGTACATACACCCATACATCACAAGTTGGTTTGCCAACAGGCTTACACACAGACCCCACATGGTAAGCCTAGCAGCCTCCAGGTCCAACTCTTAACCAGTCACAACTGGTGTCCCACAGGACTTAGTCCTGGGACCCCTACTGTTTGCCATATACTTCTCAGAGGTACTGGATAACACAGGTGGACTACAGCAGGCCGTTTTTGGTGATTACTGCATACTGGGAGCCATAACTGACAGTCCAGCTGTCACAGACATCCTTCAAGGGGCCTCACATAGACCAACACAAGGTGTCAGAGTCATGGCCTCCAGCTAAAGGTCACATACTGCATGGTCATTCCATTTTGGGAAACTACACACACACATATTAACACATGAGGGGCAGACACTATAATTCAGATGACATAATGGGTATGTTGGGACTACATTACATAGTGATCTCTCCTTTGACAATCATATTTGCGAAGTAGTTAGGACATCCGTTTATGTAGGCCTTCTGATTACTTAAGGCTTCGCATCTAAACAGACTTAGGTTATTGTGCCCCTTTACTCATCACTCATCAATCCCATCATTGAGTATGATAACCCATTTTGGATGTACCTCAGAAGACACATCTGACAGCTGGAAGGGCCACAGATGTACCTTGCAAAGAGGGATAATGCCCTCAGACATGTGTCCTATGTTGCCAGACTGCATAAACTCTTGCATTATTCAGTGGCATCTCGTTTACTCAGAGATGATATTTGGTGGCCAACAAAGCCGTGTCCAAGTCAGGCTTAATGGATATGCTCCACCTATGGGAATCCATGTCACAGTGAGCCACACACTGTAATGAGCTACACCTTGCCACAACCATAACTGGAAGATGCTAGAGTGACAGACTCCTGTCATGGGTACTCCCCATGCTTTGGAACTACATCCCTGATTACATTATATGGAGCCCCTCACTAACACTCCATGGAATCCTTGCAGAGTGGGTGGGGAACAGTGGATACACCCCAGGGCTCCTGCAACTGGCTCTGCTCTACAGAGGGACAGTTAGTTAATAAATGGGGTGGCGACATCAGACACATTTTGGCTAGGCTTATGAATGGCCTCAGGCAGTTAGGCATGTACCTACCTATGTACCTATGAACCTATACATACAGTATCGACACATGCTGATAGCTTAGATTACTGTTCAGGTATTGACTTACCTTGTGCCAATGGCAGTTGTGTGTAAAATAGTTGACGGCTGCCTGTGTAGGATGCACACAGTAGACCACCTATTCATGACAATTTACAGGTGGTTGTGTGTGTGCCATCCATGTTTGCTGTGTGTGCAAGTGGAGAAGGGTGTCAATCCATAGGTGCCTAAACTGTCAGTGTGTGTCCTATACGCTCCCTCTTTGCCAAGGCATGGGCATACTGGGCATGCCTCCGTCTGCCTACTGGGGTTGGCACAGGGTGATCATGGTCTGAATCCCTCTGTGCCTGTGGGGCCCTTGGCAATGGTGGTGGGCTGTGAGGGCCTTCACCATTCTGTCCCTGCTGCAGCTGTTTCCGCAGGATCATATTGTGTAGCATGGCACATACTATGAAGATGTGGGCACACATGCCTGGAGAGTACTGCAAGGCTCCTCCAGATATGTCCAAGCAATGGAACTGTGATTTCAGCATCCCAAACACATGCTCTATGATGATTCTGGTTTCTGTGTGCACCTTATTATAGTGTTCTTGCATGGATGTGTGTGCATTTCTGATGAGAGTCATCATTCACAGTTCCAATGCATAGCCAGCATCCCCCACCAGGTGGCCACATGGGATGTCCCCCCTGGCAAATAACTGATACAGCTGTGAGGCATGCCAGATGTGGGAGTCATGATAGTTTCCAGGGCTGCCAGTGCACACATCCATCCTGGACATTGCACATGACCTGGCAGTTGATGAAGGGGTATCCCTTGCGGTTTATTTAGCTCCTACCCTGCTCACCAGGTGGTGTCTTGATGTGTATGTGCAGTGTATTGCACCCAGTACCTCCGGGTAGTCTGCCACAAGGTGGAAGAGATGCATATTGCTGGCCAACTCCTCCTGTGTTCCAGGGAAGTTTATGTGCTCATTGGCATGTGGTAACTTGGCATCCAGGAACTGGTGGAGTACCCTGGATGCGGATGCCTGTGAGATCCCCATGATATCCCCAGTTGGCCTTTGAAAGGTACTTGTGGCTAGTATTCTCAAGCTTACACATGCCTTTGTGTCCACTGGGATGGGTTCCCCCTCTGTTATTTCTGGCTCTGAGGCATGGCCGGCACATCTCAGCAAGTTGCTGTATGGTGTCCCTGTCTACCCTGTAACGCTTTACTATCTCCAGATCATGTAGCCCCTGGTAGGTTACCCTGGGTCTGAACACTTTTCTCCTACTCTGGTGCCTGAGATGGTTGTCAGCATCATCCTCCACACCACTGTCTGTCTCCAACACATGCTGGTGAATCAAAGCTATGGCAGCCCCTAACATGTACATATTAAAAGTTCCCCATCTGTATACACCAATGGTGCAGAGTGTCTGGGAATATACAAGTTTGTGTGAGGTGCTTTCACACTTTATACTATTGTGCAATGGATGCTGCTGGTGTAATTGGGTGTGTATGTGCAATTCCAGCTGCAGGGTATCTTAGTTATGGGTTTTACAGCAGGTACTGCTATTGTGGGGCCTTCAGTGTTGAATTACGCTTGGCGGCCATGATTGATCTAGTGCCCTTTACTTCTCTTTTCAACCCGATTCCCCTCCCATTGTCAGGCATGCATCCAGCTGCCGGCTTTCTTGTTTTGTACCTTCCCAACCCAGGATTGTGTAGCGAAATGTGTTATGTAGCTGATCTACTGCAAATTTGCTTTGTTCTGCTGTGACAATTCTCTTTTCTTTGCAGCACGGCACCTCCCCTTTCCTGTTCTGCAGGAGGCTGCTAGCAGCCTTGTTAGCTGTTGTCAATGGCCCACTGTGGGTTCCTAGGTGTTAATTACTCATTTGTACTCCAATTACCATGGTGCAGCATTTCCTTATTGTCTTCCCGTATCCTTCCTTTTTCAGCTGTGGTGCATGCCGCGCACAGCCGTTTACTGGGTTTCGAGCACGTTTTCATCCATGTTCACATGCACTTTCGGTTACCTTGTGTACTCTCAGCTAAGCAAAGCTATGGCTACTCTCACACCCCTATCCTGCAGCTTTGCTTGCCAACAGGCAAACCAGGTTAGCAATGCTCCAATTTGCTTACAGCTAAGGTGGCGCACCCCTCTCTTGATGTCATCTTTTTCTCCAGGCCACACCTCGGTGTTGTACTGCTATGCTGTGAGGTACATCCTTATGCCGGCGGGGATTTTGCGATTCAGTATTACTTGTCTCATCTGCATGGCATTGACTACTAATTCCTAGTTACCATGCAGAACACTGTCACAGACCCTTAGCAACCCTTGTGCCATGGTTGTGGTGTAGCATGCATGCCACTGACTATTATGGGGAATTCATGAAATGTGTTACATTGCAGTTTTATTACATATAAATATATTTTCATTATGATCCCGTTTGCGCACCGATGCACTGAGATTTTACTTTGCCTTAGTGTGGCCATGACATTAAATGTTCATTTTTATGTGTTGCACATGTTTTTTTATGCCAATTGCTATATATTTAGCCATTGGCATATATTAACAGTATAATACATGAGTTTGGTCCGCTGTCATGGCTCTAATTTTATGTTTGAAAAAATGTAAACCATTTCTTTGGTTTACATTTCTGCATGCTTATGCTACACCTGCACCAATTCATGAATCGCTATATACCTTCATTTGCATGCTAAACTGCTGCGCATGGGGTAATTAGCATACATGCGCCGGGGGCTGTACAGCTGTGGCGTATGCTGGTAGTGCACGTGGAAACAGCTCGTACCTGAATCGCTCGGCGGCCATATTTGGTGTAAGATCACCAACGCTACGCCTGCGCCTGGCGCTAGCTTCATGAATCCCGGGGATTGTCTGTTGTTTAACCAATTGCCTATACAACTCAACAATGAATATCTGAAACTGATAAAAATCATGCCAGTCTGTATTTTCTGCTTTAAAGTTGCAATACTGTTATGAAAAAACTGGGTTGTGACAGATGTCACTTTCATCTCTAAATATTGGTACATATTTTACAATAAAATACTACTTAGTTTAGTAGAGTTTTCAAGCTGAAAGACTCCATGAATTTTCCTGGAATGAACAGTAAGCTAACAGGCCTGTAGTTTTTTTTTGTATTCTTTCCTGTAGTCTTATCATTGTATAAACATGTTTTATGATATTAAATTTTCCATCACTAGGTGACTGTGCAGTGTTATAATATGCTGTAAAAATGAGCCTTAGATTGTGTGCAAGAATTCTTTAAGCAATTTGACTTCTTCAGTAGCTATTCCATCCTTGCCTGAAGCCTGGCATCATCCAGTTTGCTATGATAGTTTTTTCTTTCTCAGTAACTCTAAAACGTGCCTGCTTCTTAACTTTAACCAGGCAACAATATTTTGCTGTTTTCTGTGCCATAAAAATATCATGTCAGTAAATAAATGTACTGTCTCATTGGACTCCCTATATATTTAGTTGTTTTCTGTAAAATAATCAAAAACTGCCCAAGTATCTTTACTTTTATGGATATATTTAGGAACTGCTTTCTTAATATCCATTATATTAACTACAGACTTATCTTCATATACCATGCACTGGTCTTTATTTTCTTATTGAAACAGGTTACTTAGATTTCAAGAAGTTATTTATACCAGCTCTCCATTTCTTCAGTAATGCTATCTCTAAACATAATCAGGCCTTTTATTCATCTTCGTATATTTCCACAAGAATAAAATAATTCTTTCCAATGGTTGGCTATTTCTTCTGCGTCTTATACAAAAAATGTAATCCTTAAGTACTTCTCACATCTCATGCAGCTCTTCATCTTTAAAAATGGTATTCCATGAAATACTAGAGGTTCTTTCCATTTAATGTGACTTGTACACTGTTAATGTTTAGCATGACTAATATTACCAGTTTAGGACATTATTGTAATGATCAAAGCTGCCAAAATAACAGAATGGTCTCTACCAGTTATGACAGGGGGGTAATAGTTATAAGACATATGATATTCAAGATGTTATCTATCCTGTGGGTTTAAATTTTAGTTGCCTCATTATTTTCCACTTAACATTTAC
Source organism: Protopterus annectens (assembly GCF_019279795.1). Classification (NCBI taxonomy): domain Eukaryota; kingdom Metazoa; phylum Chordata; order Ceratodontiformes; family Protopteridae; genus Protopterus; species Protopterus annectens. Next base: position 165,937,090 of record NC_056725.1, read on the forward strand.
TAAAATTGCCATAAAATTATTGGAATTGTCCAGCATTCTCAGTTTAGCTTAGCAAACTTAGTTACCCCCACCCCCCACTGTGATTCCATCTTGGACTTTTATTGAGTAAATTAAATTTATTTTTTCCTTAAGGTCTTGTTTCTTGGATTTTGATGTCCTGTATACCTTTACCATTGATATGTCAAACTTTCCAGTTTTCATACTTAAACAGATACAGTTTATGATTTTTCTTATAATCAAAAATGAAAGACTATAACACCAATGTTGTCTTCACCAGTAGCAAGATACTGCCTCTGGTAACTGTTGCATTACACCTATGAAAATGAAAGATGTGATACCACACAAAGAATGGTAGTTATACATTATCTTTTAACCATGCCTCAGTTATAATATTTCTATTTACAGCTGAAGAATTGATGATATCCTTTAAAAGAAAGATTGGGTTATTTTACATTGGGAGTTACAATTGTCCAATCTGTGTTAAGATTAATATCCCTTTAAACATCCCAAGAATCTGACATTTCCTGGGGTTCAGAAACAAATAGTTCAATCCAAAAGGCGAAATTTGGAGATGAATGGTAGTATGTAGGGTGGGGGTGATTAAGAGACACAACTAGAGAGGTCACCGTAGACCACGAAACATTGCAGGTGGCAAACCATGCAAACGTCCACAGAATGAGCCTGAGGTGAGAAATATTACAGTGAGTGAGATATCAAATGTAAATGGGTAAACAATATGGTGGAACAGTTTAGAAATGTATATAAATTGTTCCAGGAACCTTGGGCACAACTGTAATTGTGTGTCATAAAATCCTGATGAACAGAAGCAGAGACCATGCTAAGATGATAGGGGTAGCAGCAAGGTTAGCAGACATGTTCATGTTTGAGAACTTTGGAACAGTAGCAGCAAATGTGCACATAATTGCCTCTCATGTTGCAGAGGGATCCAACCATATCTAACATTTCTCCTTCATGACACAGAAATACTGGGCCACTATCTTGTGGACAAAGACACCATGTAGGAGCAGGTACTGATGTATCACTCTCAATAGTAGGCTCACATGATGTGTGGAATACTCATTCCTGTGGACACAAAGGTATGAACAACATTAAAAATCCTTGATACCGGGACATAGCAGTGTTGATTAGGGCCATACTAGGTATACCCAAAGAATCTGCCTCATGGACTGTACACCAGTTTCTTGAAGCCATGCTGGAGCACATGGAGGAACATGTGTTGGTCCCAAAGACCACAGAGGAGAGAAGTAACACTTTGCACATGTTTTCTGACATAGACTTGGTGGTACTTGGTGCCATCAGCTGTACCCACATTGTCATTACTGTCTGACTTGGGGCTCAGGGATGATGGTAACTGTGCGATATGCCACTCCATTTACCACTAAGTGGTATATAAGGCACAAGGTAAAATATACAACATTTCAGTGCACCACCCAGTTACTGCCCATAATTCCCACATATGGCACACTTGCAATGGATGTCAGTGACTTGTGTGGTGTAACTTTCCCCAGTGACAGATTATTGGTGGTGCTGCATATGCCCTGGCACCATGGATCATCACCCTGATAGGAAATCCAAAGATCATGGCATAGCATGCATATAACACTTCACTATTATAGGTCCAAACCATTGCTGAACATGTTTTTGGTTTGCCATTAATGCATTTACACTGTTTAGACACCTCCCGTTGCATCATACAGTATGCTGCAGTTACATGCAGCAAGACATTTGCCTTGTGCTTACTGTTGCACAACATGTTGGTACACAAACAGATACAGCAGGGTATTGCCATCAGGGGGAATTTGGCAGTGGAAGAAGTGCCTGGTGAGGAGTTTGTGGAAGACCCAGCTGCAGGGGATGACCATGTGTCTGGAACAGCCAGACAACATCTGGTTCTCAACTATAGGCCAGATTATACATAACACAGAGTAAAAATGATGCATGAAAAACTACAACCAACCTATAATGTACCATAGACTGGTTGTTGTATTTCATACATCATTATAACACAGAGTAAAAATGATGCATGAAATATTACAATCAGGCTATGACATACCATTAATACTTTGGTCATTCTGTGCATCATACACAGGCTACCCTGGTAAAAGAACACTGGGGACAAGGCACAGTTGTCTTCATATTCTCAGATGGATAGGTTCACACTGACAGAGGTTGGCAATGGGTACAGTGTTGGGTGTGGGGCTAATATTGTATGTGTGTTTGTGTGCGTGTGTGTGTGTGTTTCTGTGTGTGATGCTCTTGTGAGTATGTTGGGCTGGCAAGACTGGAGAGGCTGGTGTCTCCAATGTAGTATGCACTGGCAGATGTAGGTGGTGGTGCTGGTGTTTGGTCCATTGCTGTGTGTGTGTGGACACAGCTCCTTCAGAAGTCACTATGCTGTACTTCTTTCTGTGTGACAGACCAAAGGCACCCTCAGGAAGTATGTGCACTGACTCTGCACATGCCTGTTCATGGGGATGCTGTCTTTGAGTAATGTCACTGGCATTATCCTTAACTGGCACATGGGATGGTATCCTGTGTGAGTCAGAATGCTGGGGAATGCCACAATTAGGTGCAATGTGTACACCCCATATGTGTATGCATCCATGGTAAGCCATAGTGTCCTCAACAATGGTCATGGGCAAGGATGATGTGGCACTATGAGACCTAGATCATCTTCGGATCATCCCACAGAGGTGACTTCCAACATGTACAGCCACACACAATCACCTTGAGGATCCCCACTATGCCTGTCTGAAATGCTACATAAATGGACAAAACCATATGTATGATTATTATGCAGACCACATAGTATGCCTATCAGCTCTGCAGTGACCATGTTGGCATCAGCTTGTACTTGTACAATCACTCAGCACATCCTTTGTGTGATGTAGACACTCAGCTTAAGTGTAGGGGAAACTAAGGTATTTATGTCCATTGGTTCACTGTTCTGTATTTCCTTTCTACACTCTTGGGAGATGCAAGCACTCACTGTTGAGAGGCATTCATGGAACAAGAGTTCAACCTGGGCTGCTTTGCCGACCAATGTCTTTCCTGTTGCAGCATCATATGACTCAAAGGTGGGTTACATAACAATGGGCCTTTGTTGGGGGGGGGTCTGATTTTCACATTAACCATGCCAGATAAAAATAGTCCTGCTGCAGATGTATGAGTTTGTGACAACCATCATTATCAGGCTCTGATGTTTCCCTAACATCAAACATGCCAGCATCCATAGTGGGAGACTCAGACATTGAAGTACCTGTGAAAACAGACAGACTCACTTAAGTCTATCAGTGCTACTTTGTGACACACTCAGATTCCAATGAGGCTACAGCTGTAAAACAGAATAGCAGGCAAGAAGAATAAGTCCAATTTCTTGTATAGCCTAACATAGCTGAATACATAAAGAGCCTGTATGAAGAAAATGACCATATTCATTGTGGGTCCACTTCTGGTGATGCTATGTTGCACAACATGATATATATGTGGGGACCACCCAGCTGGAGCAATGCCCACTGACACCTGTTGTGGTAGGTGAAGTCATCTTCTGTGGTAGAGTAAGCAGTCTTGTACCCCAAACAGAGATGTCAGGAACTTCCCCTATGTGTCTTAGTGATGACTGAGTTGGTGCAACCCCACCTGTACCTATCTAGTCCTGTACAAGGCAGGTTACCTTGTTACCGCCATGATAGATGATTTTGGTGGCCCCACATTATATCTGATCTTGAGATTTTTTTTGGCCAGTTGCATTTACCTGTGCAAGACATGTTTTAATATGTCTTTCTAATTCTTGAATATGAGGAGGATTCACTGACTGTGTTCATGGATGTATGGATGTATCATTAAGCAATAATGCATGACTGGGTGTGGATACCAGAGCTGGTGTGGATTGAGCATGATGGTGAAGCCTGAGTGTTTAAGCAAGCCAACTGTGGGTAAATCCTGGGATACCCACACCCAGGAGTGGATTATTGCTATTACACAATGACATTTAACAAAGAAATTGTTTAGCTTTCTTACATAATCTGTTTGCATAATGGCATTTTAGTGTCCTTCCACTCTGGCTTGCATACTGATGTACTAAATATATGCACCTACATCAATATGTTTACGCAGGACATCAGTGCAGTACAAGAGAAAAAACACTGAGAAGGGAACAGACTGTCTGGATCTCCTCTTTTTCCCTTAAGATATTCTAATGTCTGGCATTATCGATTGACAAAAATTGCCAATGATTTACCAGAAAGTCAAACATTTTACATGGGAGAGGTAAAAAATGTGAGGAAAATCATGGATTTTCTGTAAAAGTCTAGGTGGTTTAGAAGTATGGTTACCAGCGGTATGACTGATCCAATTGACAGTAATTGTAAGTCTTAACTGTCTAGACTTTTACAGAACGTCTCTTGCATTCATCATATTTTACCCTGTCCCATGTAAAAGTTTTCATTGTTAAAGTAAAATAGCATATTCTGATAGAAAGTTGAGCAGCCAGACATCTTTCTACTGAGTTATGCTTGATTTACAGTGAGCACTCTGATTGGATGCTCAATCATGCTTTTGAATACTAATTGTCATGTATTGTGTAATTCTCTTCATCTCCTTTGAAGCCATCATGCTCTGTAAATATTAGGACAGATATATGGAAAGCTGTTGTCCTGTAATATTGTTTGCTCCCTCATTACAATATCTCATCACACAGTCCAAAAGTAATACAGACTGTGCAATACCTGGCTCGCATAAAGACACAGGCCATGTCTAGTGGCGGTGTGATAGGGACATAAGTACAACCCTCTCAAACACCCAAAGACAGAGACACTTCAAATGCAATGCCATTCCATTATTAAAATAGAATGAGACAGTCTGAAAAGCATGGTCACATCAAAACATGACAGGAGAGACACATGGTTGACAGCCATTTCTTCACGAGCACTCAGTTCTCTCTCATCCACCCAAGGCCAGGGAGAAGCATTTAAAACATCATCCCCTTACTACACACATTGCAGAAAAAGATTTTGAAAAGAGTCTACCTCCACTGAACAAACAAGGAGATAAATGTTAGCAAATCCCTGGTCCCCTGCCTCCATAGAGGTTTGTATGACTCCTAACTTCGATAAATAAACATACCTTAGAATGTCATGTGTAAACCACAGCAGCAGTACAATTGAAAACTTGTTAACAACCTCTTGTGTACCTTGCCCACACTCAGCTGTCAGTTGTTGACATCCTCCAATTATGTTTAGCATTTCAGATAAGTGTTTCTCTTTTCATGCAATGCATATTGGACTAAGGTTGTGACATGAGGCTTACACATTACTATATATCTGCAAGAATGCACATAGGCTCATGTATGAGTGGATCTCTCACTCCAGTAGGCATGTGGATATATTAAAAAATTTGACATGGTTTCTAAAGGTGCTAAAGAAAAATAATGGAAGGAGATGTAGGCTGCATAGGGAGCACACAAGCATTTAATTGTGGTATGCATACCCAAATACCATTCCTGGATACTAGTATTACAGATTGCATTAAACAAGGACATATATAATGATAGTATTACTTATAAACATAACAACATGCAATTCTGCAGAGATGTATCCAAAACAATTTCACAATACAACTGAATTAAACAAAAAATAGCAATGATGTGGAGCAAATTACTTGAGAAGTTTGAGGATCAGCTAATGTAAAAGTGTTTTAACAAATAAATTTGACATGTGGATGGGTGATGAAGTATTTTAGCCTGACATTAGACAATTAATGTTCCTATACGGCCATTTGGCCAGAACACTGTAACTTTACTTATAAACTTAAGAGCCATGATTTTACGTGCCACATATTGGCATTGTGCAGTGTTGCGCTACTTTGGTGCCTCTTGCTGTGCATCACATGATAACTAATACCTATGTTTAAGCAAATATGCTACCATATTCTCAAAGATTGTGACCTGTGAAGTGGCCATGACCTTTTAGGGCAGCAGGTGTGGCAAGGCTAACGTGTAGTGCTCTAAAGACTCCAGAATATGTTTGTGCTTACTGTGCAGAGATCATTGGCAGCACCTGCTGGTACCTCTTATGAGGGCCACCAGCACAAGACGGATACCTGTCACTGCTTTTCACAAGGCAGAAGACTACTGCAACAGGCATCACCTGCAAAGATGAGCAAGACAGGCACCACTGTAGTGACATAAAGAGGTGCTTCCTTGTTTTTCTTTACTAGTGGGAAAACACCATTAGGGAAAGTGTTCATTAGTGTTACAGAAGTATGCATGACAGGTGCATTGCACTTGCATTATAAGACATAACTTCTAGGCCAGTTGCAAGACATATGATTCTAGAAAACTGGTTCCTGTTTCAAAACACAGAGGTACATATGTAGCTCTAATAGTATACCAGCATATAGGAATCATAGAAATAGATTAGCATATTAGTAAGCCATGGGTGCTAATGACTCAATCCTGGCAGGGCTACACATCTTTGGACATACCTGTACTGTACCAGCAGGCTACCATGCTGTCCCACACACCCTACTCGTATAAAGTGCCAACACTATCAGTGTAGAGATCATACTCCTGTCACTCATACCTCACAACCTCTTTGTACAAGAATTCTGGATAAAGCCCTAATAATGGGGAGTCAACACCCACAAAATGCAGACATATTTTAAATATTGCTTTGAAATTTGCTAGAATAACAGGTTTTGTGTTAACATGAATTTTCTGATGAATATGAATTCTGAAACTCAAATGTGTGTTATTATTTAATAATTTCAATCCTGAGTGATTTGCCATAAAACTACAAATTTTGCAAGGAACAGACTAAAAATATGAGACAAAAATCTGGACATTCTGTGAAAATCTGGACAGTTGAGAAGTATGCTGCCACTGCTTGTCCTGTCAGCATGCCATGTACCAGGCTTTAGCATATGCTGTGATAGTACTGCAATTCTTATAGGATGCACTGGTCATATTTCCTGAAATACTGCTGGCACTGCCGCTTAGAAAATTTGAGGCAGTGTCACTTTTTCATGGCATACCTTGGGAATGATATCTATTTGCATGAGTATTCCACTAGTGGCTGGCACATATAACACTACTGGACTGCCATCCACTCACTGTTATTGATGTTTAGACCACTGGTTTTTCAGATGTGGTTGTGTCCCACTAGCATGGTCCATATGCTGCCATGCAGCATTTATACACTAGTAGATGTCTGTAATCCCTTTCTTGTACCTTGCCAGTACATCAATGCAGTGGAGCCATTATGCACTCTCTTCCATTGTCCCTGCTGTTCTGCATTGCACCACTTGAATTGTATGCCAACATATCCACAGAGTGGCCTAAAGCTTGGTTATAGATGATTGTCACCATTGAAGTGACACCTTGACACTATGTGCAAAAATGGGTAAAAGGGGTTGTGGCTGGATAGGTGGATGCCAACAGAGGGACTGGCTAGGATCCATGTCCTCCTGTCCCTTGTGAATCAATGTCTGTAATTTTACCTTACCCTGTTGTCTATGGCATCTAATATTTTGTCCATATTGTCATTGCATATCTAATAATATTTCACTTTTTACAGGTACCTGCATGCCTGATAATCTTACACAAGCCCATTAGTGTTTTTCCTGCTGCCTCTCTGTTTCTTGCTGTCTTTTCTTTATATTTACTTGATGCTTTTTATTTTGTTTCTCTCCATTTCTATTACTATCTTATGGAGTGTCAACCACATCTGTGAATGTGATGCAGCAGCACTCACCTTCCCTTCGACATGCCCTGCCATAACCTGTTGGGTCTGCATCTGCTCTCCTATCTGCAGGTTGAAAATGGTCATCCTGCAGGGTGTGAGTAGGAACCACTATATCATCAAGACTTAGTGATGGTGGAACTGAGCTAGCAGCTTGACATGCTTATTGGCTTCCTGGAGAACATGCTTGTGTGACTGGCAGATACATACCATTACTTAGCCCTGCCCAACATGCCAAGATAGGAGGACAGTCATGGACTGGACTAATTGCAAGCAGGATGCTGCCCTGGGCAGCATGAAAAGATGCTGTCTTTCCACCCTACCTCCCCCATCATGGTGTTCCTCTTCCTTGTATTTCACTTCTCTCCCCACTTTATATTCCAGTCCTCCCCATCACCACTTGTCCTCTCCTTTGTCTGTGTCTCTCTGTTGTCCTCACCCTTTTGTGTCAGCATCTTCCATGTTTGTCTCTGTCTGTGTTCTGTGCTTGTATGTCTACCCCTTCTTCCATCCAAATGTCCACATCTTTACATTACTATGTTCCCCTTATACCTTTCTTAACAAAAAGTAAAATGGATGTTTGCTACACAAATAAATGTCCTGTCTTTCCCACACCATCTCATATTTCCCTTCCCCTGACATTCTATCTGTCCCACTACTGAGAAATCCTATTTGTGGTACTTAGCAGTCCTCATAGTTGTACCCCCTTGTGAGTATGGCCATGTAGGTATGCTACATGCAAGCTACTGGGAATAGAGGGCCATGTGACCATTTACCCAATATGCTCCTTTAGTAATGGTCTGTGTAGTGTTTGCCAGCATACTGCTTAACTGGATAATTGTTGCTGCTCTAATCACTTTCTATTACATTAATAAATATTGCTGGGCAGTGTCACACAACTTTACCTTTTCTAATACACCATTACCTGACAATGTATTTGATGTTTAACTTATTTTCATAAATGATTAACCAAAAATTTGTCTGTAAAACAGCCATTCATTACATCATGTAAATAATAAATAGCAAAGTTATCCTTATTCAATGCTGTGACACTCAAACTGAATACATTAAGTGGGCAACAGTGACTTCTGTTGGGAATATGTAGTAAACAGGGGGACCCAGTATCAAAGACCTATTTGTTTAAATGTTATATGTATATATTCATATATTATATGTAGTTTATTTTTAATGTATTTCCTTTGTGTACACTCCAAATGCAAAGCTGTAACTTGGTAACAGTCTCTCGCAATTTAAAAGAGACCCAGACATTATTGCTTATTTTTCTGTTACTTCAATGCAATGCTTCCAGTTTTCATTGTTACATACCTCTGGAGGGAAAGTTGACATACGGTAAGGCATTCTTTTGGTCTGGAGTACACTTACAATGTCATGATTCCAGGAACTATACACCCCAAAAGGCAAAAAACATCTGTAACATTTTTAGGAGATCACTCAGAGGAAGAATATCGGTCGAGTGGCCTCCGAAAGACATGCGTGAATGGGCGTGCATTCGCTGAAGGTTGGGCATCGGGCTGGCAACTCGGCACCATAAAAATCGACTGCCAATCATTAGCGGACCAGAGTTCTGCTGTGGCGACCCCTAACCGAGAAAAGCCGAAAAGACAAACAACAACAACAACTCAGAGGAAGAATATAAATATTCTACTTCAAAGATCATGGTTAACCGTCTCCTATGACAATACATTCTCTTTCTCTATAATCAAGTCATTGCTCCAATAGCATGGTCATTTAATTGATTTATATGGATTATAATATAAATATATTGCTAATATTATAAACGAGTAAATATAGTTTTAAATGTGCTACCATCTCTTTTCCCATCATCCAAGCACAACCCCTTTTTCTCATTTTTTGTACATGGGGTTCGGGAGTCACTTCAACAGTGACAATCATATAGAGCCAAGGTTTAAACCTCCAGGTGGCTAGCCCTGCCATGGTAGATCATTCACACCACACACTCACACCCATACCTCTCAGATGTCCCTGATTTTCACAGATGTCCCTGATTTTTGACTCAAATTTTTGCTCTGTCCCTTTTAATCCCTCCTAAAACTGATGACTTTGAAGGAAAGGTGGTGAATTATACTCCATAAATAATGTATAAGAGTTACAGATTTCTTTTACTTTAGAAAATATATATTAGTTGCCATTCTCTTATTCTGTCAATGTTTCAAGTTAATAATATTTTTAACATGTCCCTGATTGGTTAACAGCTATGCTTACAACTATGGCCAATTTAGAGTGTCCTATCCATCTACTGTATGTCTTTGGAATGTGGGAGGAAACTGGAGCAAACCTCCATGAATCCAATATGGACATGCAAACTCTGCACAGAAGGCACCCCAGCCAAGAATCGAATCACAGAACCACTTGCTAGGAGGCAACAATGCCATCTGCTGTACCACTGTACCACCTCACTTTTCCCTTATGCATTTATTATTATACAATCATTATTAGCATTTTTCTAGTGCTAGATTCCATTCATTAAATGTATTCTTTATGTTATTTTGATTGAAAATTTTATACAACTGCCCTTTGAAATATTTCAATATTTACTTTATTATTGCCTTTGATATTTGCTCAGGTCATGAATGGAAAGGGTCTTAAGACAAGTCCACCTACTCAGTTAACAAATGTTAAATAAAAATAAGCACAAATAAAATAAAAATAAAAGAACATTAAGCTTTAAGCACTTTATGAACTTTTGGGAAGCCAGTTTCAGTCTTTAACAGCTCTGCTGGATTTTCACTGAAAACAATTATATATTTTGTACATACTCACATTTCACATGGTGGAATATTTACTGGATGAAACAACATCAGTTTTATTTACACAATTTTAAAAAAAAACAATTGCATTGCCTCAGCTTATTACAGTTTTCTCTACAGTTTACTAAAAGACAGTTGTAAGCTTCACTTGTTCTATTCTCTTCTGAAAGTGATTACATTTGCTTTAGAATAACACTTCTCCAGACAGCCAACTAGAAAAAATGGCAGAGGTTTCTGTCTTACATCTGGAAAGTAGGCAATATGTATTCATGGCTTCTGCAGTTTGTGCTCTGTGATTATATGCTCATTTCCTTGGCAGATCTAGGCTGCATCAAGAAAGCTGTGATAAGCCTTTTCTTTAGTTTTCATAAATCTATACCCTCATATACATAGCAGTTGTAGTATGGCAAAGTCAGTCTTTGACTTATGCATTTATCTGAAAGTGAGATGCTGAAGAGGAGACTAAGCTAGAAAGAAAGGCAGATAGAGACAGACACATGCAGAGAGAAATGTAGGAGGAGATGGGCTATAGTTATGTCATTGACTGATTGTAGTTATAGAAAAGCCCACTTTCACGTTAAAATATTTTTTTCAGTTTCCTTTCCTTATTTGGATCTTGTTTATAAGGACAACTGGATAATGAGTTTACTTTTATTAATCAATGAGAGAGCTAAAATGGAGCTTTAAGGAGCAGCTCACAACCCCTATTTTACTTCTTGAAACCTTATCTTCTTTTTAATGTAAGTTGATTGTGTTTGGAAGTGAGGAGCAGGCAGAAAGTTAAGATTTCTACCAGCAGCATGCAAAGTTATTAAAGATTAAAGGAAGAAGCCTAGAACATGCTTTACTCATATATTTTACTTTCTTTTTATCCAGATATTGAGCAAAAATGATCTTGCCATTTTATACATTTCTTACATCAAAAGATTAATCCCTCGTACAACTGAAGATATGCAGCTCTGCACTCTGTGTTTGAAACATTTCAGGTTCACTGACCTTTTCCATCGCTAATAAGCACTACAGAAAATGAAGATCACTTATGTTTCAAGAGGTGTTAATGAGGTATGCCTTCAGTACATTGGTTATGCGTGGTTTGCTTAATATACTTCGATAATCATTACATTCCTGGAGCTCATCTAAAGAAAGACTACCTCAAAGAAAATTAAAAACTTTTGTGTCACAAAACAAATAAAAGAAACAAACAAACAAAAATGTGGATTAAAAGTGTTAAGATATACAGCTGTACATGGATGGGGAAGGCTTCCTTAAATGTATTATTTGTAGTTCAATAGTCCTTTAATCAGAGAGCAGGAACAAAAAGTTGATGATGTGGTAAATCAGGTCATTTACATTTTTACAGTTACTAGCTCTGAACAATTGAATCAGCAGACGTGCTCTGTTGCTTCCATTGCACCAGCTCTTGCATGTATGGCTACTTGTCTTCTGCACGAATGACATCTGACTGCAAGTGCCTTCAGATAAACTGTTAAAGTAATTCATCATGTAGATTACACTACTACTTACATATTTAACACCTGAAAGGCTATTACCATCCAAATGATAGAAAGTGACACAGTATTTTACCATTAAATGCACTTATTACTCACTATAAAATCCACTTGCTACTCACAATTCCAAAAGCACGACATTAACTTGCAGAGAAAATCCATTCAAATACATATGTAATATTTATAGCAATGAATCCATGTAGTAGCAGACCTGCTGTTAATTTGAAATCCAGTAGTTACCAACAGCCCACTATGCCTAATACAATAGCTGTTAATGCATGTGATGAAAGGAGGTACTGCCAACACAGTTAGCTGGAATTTTGTAAATATTTATATAGCATTGGTGAATATCGAAATAATTTATACAAGATGCTTGTGTGACAAATGTATTAGAACTGTATGTCATGTGTAATCAAACTGCTTTGTACAGACATATGTGTTGAAAAGGTATTTGTAAAGTGCTGTGTTTGAAATGTAACCAGTGTGCCTCCTGCAGAGAACAGAAATGTACATTCACTATTGTAACTGTTTAAATGTAACTATTTTAACAGAGGAAACTGGAGGGTTAACTTCAGTCCAGCAAACTTTAGAAACATATCTGGAATGAAATCACTTTATAGGCTAGGCTATAAAGATGCTGTCTTACATGTTTCAATGCAGCCAGTGACACAAAGTCTGTACTAGGAAGCTTTGTATTGTCTTTGGGGTGAACTAATCACTACTTTGGAAGCATAAAGTATGCAATTGTTTTATGACTTTTAGCACCTGCCAAAGATCTGAACAAAAGCCCTTGCATGTGTATCTGTACAGCTAGGTGCTAAGTCCTGCCAGCTGGCAGCAATAGGGGTTTTGCCTGGGAACTAGAAGTCAGATGACCAGCAATGATGTCATTCTGCAAGCTATCCCAGCAGAAATATTTTATATATTACTTCGCGAAGTCTCTTAGTGAGACAGAACATTTTGCATTCTGTCTTGGACTTGACAACAAGAAGGACCATTCACCACATCTGCCTTGCTCTATAGTAAGTAAGTTACTAGGGAATATTATAATTTTCTTAGATTCAGTCAGGAATATAGTGAAGCTTTGTTTAGATATTTTTCTTTATTTGTTTGAGCCTGTCCTGCAATGTTGTTTTAAATATTGCCTGTTATTTTGAACTCTGATGTCACTGTGAATATATATTTAGTATTGCCTTGTCCTTTTATTATTTATTATTAAATATATTTAAACCTTTCATTGTGGCTGATCTTTGTAGAGATATTTCAGTTTTGAGAGAACCTGCATATTTATTTGGTGACACTGTGTAGGCCACTCCTAACAGCCTTGCTCTTGGTCAAACTACCATTTGTATTAATATTACACAGTAAGACTGAACACCCATTGTAAAGGGCCTCAAAGTAAATGTCAAGGGGTTCTGGTGGCAGTGTTAACTACCTTATAGTCTGGGCTACTACATAGCTAGTAAACCTGTTCCACCCTTTCCCAGGTGCGTTTTTGTGTGTGTGTGTGTGTGTGTGTGTGTGTGTGTGTGTGTGTGTGTGTGTGTGTGTGTGCATGCGTGTGTTTGTGTGTGTGTGTGTGTGTGTGTGTGTGTGTGTGTGTGTGTGTGTGTGTGTGTGTGTGTGTATATGCATGCGTGTCTGCAAATCAAATCTCAAAGAGTGTGTGTCAGCTACTTGGGCAGGGACATGAAGCACTGGTTGGACTGACAGAATGTTGGAGGACTTGGCTTGGGAACCCTGTCTAAGGACTCAACTCTATAGCTGTGTCAGTGGGTAGTCTTATTGGGCATCTAGAGAAAGATAGAGAAACCAGCCCCAGACTGTCTGTAGTCTCTGTGTGCTCTTAAGGGAAATTGAACTTGATGCAGAGAGCTGCATCTGGAAATAGTGTGTGAGTGTACCTGTTATCCTCTCAGTGAATGCTCCCCCACACAGGTGCCAGTGGTGAGGATTGATGCTCCTGATTACTGGCTCAGAGGTGGGATATTCACATCACATATTGGTTGGCAGTGGTGGGTCATCACGGTACAACTGACAATAGAGGGGTAGAAAAATACATATACAGTATCAAGAGAAAAGGAAATCTATGTGATAAACAAAAGTCTCATCGTCTTCTGTGATGTATTTCCAAGTACTGCAGACCATTTGCCTCAAATCTCCATTTTGATTTGATTTATATTGTAGTTCTGGCTTTTCTTGTCATAAGACATCTATATATCTATCCATGAAACACATGCACAGTCACTTCTCATTCCATATTAAGTCAGAGAATATGAAAGAGGCAGAATTAAACAATTACATATAGAGACATAAGAGGTTCACAAGGCAGACATATAGGTACCCAGCCAAAGCAAGCTCCATTTGAACCTGTATCTTTGTTCTTTGAAACATTTTAAAATAATAGTGTCAAGTGATGAGTGAGTATGTGTTGCTGCGTTATTTCAACTACTCAGATAATGGGTCTAAAGATTACAAATGCCAAAATGATTTGCTCATTCTTTATGTCACAGCACTCACAGTCTTGCCTTATGAAATCTGTATTATATTGATAACAATACTTTAAGACCAAAAACACGGCAATTTCTGATACACTTCCATGGGAGATTGAGGAATCAGATGCAGCTGCACAGGGTAAGATACGTATATTGTTCATAGTCAGGCAACTAAAATGTACACCAAGTCAATTAAAACTAAGTTCTTAAGAATAATAAAAAAAAATAAATAAAAAATAAAAAAACACTTTCTTCTTGTTTACAAAAAATGTTCTGATGTGCAATGCCATTATCTGAACCTGTGAGTGTATTTGAATGTCTTTAACAGAAGAAACTGAGGTATGAAGATGTGAACATCATAATAACATGTCTGGAAGCTGCCTTTAATGCAAATATCTAAATAGTTTATGTATGTATGTATGTATGTATGTATTTAAGTAGGTATTTGTTATGTATGCATGCATGTATATATTTGTTAACTGGACCAGGGTTCTGATCCACATGGACCTTTTTCATATTCAGCCTGTAAGTAACATCTGGTTAAGTAACTTGCTTAGAATGACAGAGCAGGCAAATGCCAGCTGAAGGGCTCAGTTCCTAGACTAAAGGATGTAGCTCAAGTGACACTTATAGCTTTACTGTATTTGCTGACTGTCAGGCCAGTGTTATTCTGTTTGATCTGTATATTATATTTACTATATTGTAGCAATAAAACTAATTACTTAAAAGAACAACTATTTTTTAAGCAGCTCTTGAACATCAAGATTCTAGTGTAGGAACTACTTTTTTGTGAAATACATAAAATACATATACGTTATGATAAGAAACCTTTAAACACAAATTTACCTGTATCCCATGCTCTGAGTAGGTTAGGTTGTGTTTGGTAATACTAGAACTTCCAGAAACATGGAAGCCATCTTCCTATGACTCTGAGTCTCAGAATGACTCTGAGTGGTATGGTATTGCCTAGACCCATTCACCCTGTTAGGTAGTAATACTCAGGGGCGGCTCGTGGCATTGGGCTGCCGGACTGCAGCCCCCTCAAATTAAAAAAGAAAACAAAAAAAAAGAACACAAAAAAAAATTATTTTTTTAAATTTTCGCGGACTTTGCGCATGCGCAGTAGTCCCGACTACCGTCAGTCTATGCGCATGCTCAAGGCAGTCCGGCAGGACCCATAGAGGGACGCAAGGAGACGTCTGTGCACTTTTAAAGTGCACAGACACACTGAGAGGATCACATCCGGACTGCAGCAGCAACAGCCAGAACACTCTCGGGAGGGAGCTTGGGATCTCGTCGTCGGGAAGGAGCTTTACTGGGATCTCGCGGGTCTTTGTGAGTATTGCGCGGGCAGGATATGGTATGGAGAACAGACAGGTAAGTGTATGGTGCATATTACTTTATGTGTTGGTGCTTGTAACTGGAGTTGTTGTGCATGTGTTAGCTGGTGCTTGTAACCGGAGGGGTGTGTTAGCTGGTGCTTGTAACCGGAGGGGTGTGTTAGCTGGTGCTTGTAACCGGAGGGGTGTGTTAGCTGGTGCTTGTAACTGGAGGGGTGTGTGTTAGCTGGTGCTTGTAACTGGAGGGGTGTGTGTTAGCTGGTGCTTGTAACTGGAGGGATGTGTGTTAGCTGGTGCTTGTAACTGGAGGGGTGTGTGTTAGCTGGTGCTTGTAACTGGAGGGGGGTGTGTGTGTGTGTGTGTGTGTGTGTGAAAATGCCCCAGGTGCTCATGGTGGTGTGGTAGGGAATACCTCAGGCTTGAACCCTGTACCCTGTATGCAGGTGTTAAAGACTTGAGTTCCCTACCCACCACCATTTGTAAAAATTGCAGATTTTGCCTCATATTTGATCTGAGCTGTTCCTCATAATATCTGTGGTTTGTAAATGTTGCAATGCTTGATATTTGATGGTGTAGTAGTAGCATTGCTGCCTCACAGCTGCAGGTTCTTAGGTTTGATTCTTGGCTGGGGTTCCTTCTTTGTGGGGTCCGTATCTTCTCCCTGTGTTTGTGTGGGTTTGCTTTTGTGTCCTCCCATGTTACAAAGACATGTCTGCATTATTTCTTCCTGGGCCTCTGCTGAAAATAGTTTTTTTGTTCCAAGTCAGACTGTCCTGATTAACAAATATTAAATAAAATTGACAGGCATTTGAATTTCAGACTTCAGGTTTCTGAATGTTTAATTCCTTGCAGATTTGATGGTGCAGTGGTAGTATTGTTGCCTCTCAGCTATAGGTTTTCTGGTTTGATTCTTGGTTGGGGTGGCTTCTGTGTGGAGTCTGCATCTCCTCCCTGTGTTTGTGTGGATTTCCTCTGGTGCCCTGCCATTTTACAAAGACGTGTCTGCAGTATTAATTCCTGCGTCTCTGCTGAAAATTGTTTTTGTTCTGTCCGCAGTAAAATTGACCGGCATTTGAATTTCAGACTTCAGGTTTCTGAAGGTTTAATTCCTAGCAGATTTGATGGTGCAGTGGTAGTATTGTTCCCTCACAGCTATAGGTTTTCTGGTTTGATTCTTGGTTGGGGTGGCTTCTGTGTGGAGTCTGCATCTCCTCCCTGTGTTTGTGTGGATTTGCTCTGGTGCCCTGCCATTTTACAAAGACGTGTCTGCAGTATTAATCCCTGCGTCTCTGCTGAAAATTGTTTTTGTTCTGTCCGCAGTAAAATTGACCGGCATTTGAATTTCAAACTTCATGTTCTTCAGAATACATAGTAGCACAACCTTTTTTTCTAGCAATTTTCTAAGTTTATAAGATGAATATTTTAAATTTGTCCCTATTTTTGGGACTGTATTCCCCCATTATTGGCTTCGTCCAGGTTTTTGTGCTAAGGTTGACAGCTATGGCAAGAACTGAATTCACTGAATATGGACTGTAGAATTGTGCATATTTACTGATAAAGGTGCACTGTAGAATTGTGCATATTTACTGATAATGGTGGACTGTAGAATTGTGCATATTTACTAATAATGGTGGACTGTGGAATTGTGCATATTTACTAATAATGGTGGACTGTAGAATTGTGTATATTTACTAATAATGGTGGACTGTGGAAGCCTGAGTAGACTTTTTATATGATAAATGTTCTCAACTGGGCAGTTTTGCCATTATGGGTGCATATGTTTTGTTTCATTGCTTACTGGAAAAATGTTCAAAACAAATTTAAAACACCCTCTAACAAGTGTACTGTATTGTACAAGGAATATAATTTTAGTACAATGAGGAAGGTGTATCAAAGAGCACATGTATGTTTCATATGCAAGGGGCCTATGATTCAAAACAGCCCAAAATTAATCTTTATCTGCCACTGGCAAAATGTATTTTCTTTGAATGTGGGTTTCAATGCTGTTTCAATGAATGTGAGTTTCAAGGGCAGAGAAGTTTTAATGCTAAGTTTTCATTGTGAGACTGCATTGCTTTGTTTAACAGATGACTTAATGTTTGTGCTGTAAAATACAAAATAAAACTTTCAAATGAAGTCCAATCATTGAAGTAAAGCAGTATGCACATTAGTGTTTATGGTAAATGGAGTGAAATAGCCAAGTAATGGTTAATTGGAATGGCTGCAGAGGCTCCAGTTCAACCATTATTTTGTCGGGGGGGGGGGGGCAGCAAACTCAGACAGGCCCAGCTGAACTATACCTCCCAACTGTCCAGATTTTCAAAGAATGAATAGATTTTTGCTTCTTATTTTTGGTTTGTTGTTCATAAAATTTGTAGTTTTAATTCCTAAATGATTTGCCAGAAGTCACTAAATAATAAGTTTCAGACTTCATAACCTTCATAAAAATGCATGTTAAAGTAAGAGCCGTTCTATCAACTGTCTCAATTTATACAAGAGCAATTTTTAGTACTGTTTATATGTGCCCCCAATATACTTGGCCTTGTTCAGATTTACTGCATTAACAGGTTGAGAGGTACATGCAAATAAATTGCTTTATAGAATTAGGCATAGCCAACCTCTCAACTGTCCCCAATTTTTGGCTCAAAATGTTGCTCTTCCCCTAATAATCCCTCCATAAAATAGCAATTTTGGAAGAAAACATGGAGGGTTTACAATTAAGAAATAACTGTAATAATCAAAGTTATAGATTACTTGAAATGCATGTAGATTCTTTTATTTTGTCAGCTGCTCAAGGTAGCAGTACTAATATTAAAGTGTCCCTTCTTTGACAGGTAGAAGCTGTATTGTGTGTCTATTTTATATTTTGCATCACATTTTGGTCCATTTTTCATAAAATTGTGTTTTTGGCAAATTAGTGACAAATCACTAAAGACTGAAGTTAGAAAATGACAGACATTTGAGTTTCAGATTTTATACCCTTTAGAAAATTCATACTAATGCAAGACCTATTCTATTATCTTTCTAAGTTTATTAGAGCAATATTTAAGATTGTCCTTATTGTTGTGCCTTTGTCCCACTTCTGTGTTTGGCTTTGTCCAGATTTCTTGCTCTTGAGGTTGAGAGGTATGACAAATGTGTCAGGGCCATCACAGTCAGCCAGAGAGATTTCAAATTGTGACATGCTTGTTGCACCCCACTCCCCATGTAGTGACTCTGGATGTGTCCAAGCAAGGCAAGGAGTAGTTGTATCTACCTTGGATGGGGAGGACACACTGCATAAGTACTACAGTGGCTTTTCATCTGTCCTTGATTTTGCAGAATGGTCTGGTTTCTGTCATATTTTTGTACTGTTGATTTATGCTTATTACTCAGATTTATGCTTATTACTCAAAGTGCCTGTTGCTCTGTGTTTAAGTAGCAATGCTTTAATGACCATAAAGTAAGCTTGTCTGACATCGTAAGATGCAAGTAAGCTTTAATAAGCATACTGTTAAAGAATTGCCAACATTGAAAGCCTTTCTGTTGTTGCCATGCAGAGAATACTTGACTAGATAATGTATAAGCCTTGGGTATTAAAGGACAGGATTCCATTATTTTAAAAAACTCATTACACTTGTTGGAGACTTCTAGTCATCTCTACAGACTTTACCCGTAAACTAAACAGAATGCCAATCGTGTGGTCCATAACCTGTACAGTAATCCTTTAAGCAATGTATCTTGAGCTTGTTTCTTGTTTGCTTTTCATTTTTTACTTTTATCATGTTTTCCCCATGAAACAAGTTGTCAGGCAGCAGGTCTTTTTTGGATAAGAAACATTTTTACAAGTGGGGGCATCACATAGATTTCTACTTTCAGCATGTTGCTTGGTACTTTAATAAAGCTGAATATATTATAATTAGAACTGCAGTGCAAGGAGAAGTGGTTTGAGTTGAGTGCTTCTGGTTTTCTTATACTTGATTTTGACTGGCATTCCAGTAATGTATTTAAAAAGTAATTTATTTTTTCATGCCTCACAACCTTTTGTTTCCATCTAGATATTAAGTAAGCTGTCATGCAGCCAATGCATTGAAATATTTTTATTCTTCTACACTTATTTTTGTCTTGATTGGACTTTCATAATGATGGTTTGCCACCCAGGGCAGCGTATTTAATTAAAGTTAGTTTTTTGTGGTTTTGTGCATAGCTCCTCCCCTTTATGGCTGACCACACCCCTTCCCTTTGACCCCACCCATTCAGCGTCCCCTGCAGCCCCCCTGTGATTTGAAGTCACCAGCCGCCACTGGTAATACTTGCTTTATTTATGATTTAGAAATCTGTTCATGATTGAATTCATGCTACTTTAGGCCTGGAGTGCAGGATTACTTTCAGTATGTTTTTTTGTAAAATGGCATTTTTATTTAACTGAAATAGGAGAACCAAAACAGTTCTTGTACTGTTGAAAGCTCTAGTTTAGATTAGGATCCCCTTTTGCAATTCAGCAAAAAGAACCTGCATGCAAAACCGACTTTCTGTCTTTCCGTCTCTCTTTCTGTGTAGACTGATAACCTAAGCATTGATAATAAATAGTTAATGAACTGCAGCACCCTTTAAGATCACAAAGCTAGTTATAACAGCTTTAAGGGTGTTTGCAATTATTTTAAATTTTTCTGTAGCTAATTATGATATAATTTCCTAAACAAATACAACTTAATATGATATATTTATCAAGCTATAAAATAATACTGTATTAATAATAACTTGCCAGTTTTCTTTCTTTTGTAGCAGCTTAATCGTGCTGTGCAAGTTTCTGTACTCTTAGACTCACACACCAGTCTGTGTAACTTGTGATGAACAAAATACAGTAGAAAAACATGAACAGGCTGTTATGGAAACAGGAGAGTATGTAGATATGGAGATGCCTTTGTTATGAGGTTTACTTCAAATGCTCACAGAATTAACACCATAATAAGTTACAACTGGAATATGAATATGGTTTACAGAAAAGGAAACATATGAAAGACATTTTTGAAAATAATAAGCATTCATTAAAACAGAACAGTGACAAAAGAACAGGTACCTTCAAATGTGGGTCTTGTGTACAGTGTAAATATATAGCAAGTAGGGATCAAGTATATTTAAGTTGCAGGAATAAGATAATCAGTAATAAAGAACCTTTTAACTGCAACATCACAGGACTCATGCATATTGCTGTATGTAAAAAGTGTCCTAGGGAACATGGGAGGGTGGCCTAATGGTTAAGGTGTTTGCCTTACAAATACAAGGTGCAGGGTTTGAGTCTCACAAGGGTTAATTGGCTAGGCTTAAAATGGCTCACAAGGGCAGTTAGCTTAGTACCAATCTATGAACCTATATAGGGAAAACAGAGCATATGTTAAGAAAAAAAAATCTATGAGCATGTGGATAAAATCAGGAGAGAAAAGGAAACAAATACTTTCTTTAAACATAAATTAGAAAGTGAGAATATTGATTATTCATTATTTGTCATACAAGGAGTAGACAGGGACCCTAAGGGGAGTCTCTGAGAAACAAAATTAGAATAACAGAGAATTATACTGGCAGCTAGTGTTGGGTTCTGCTAACAAATCTGATTTAAATGACAATAGCTCCAGTGCTTAAACTAAAAGCTGCCAGGTTATGAATACGAAACATTACAGCATTCCTTATAAATTTAAAAAGGTTATTTTATTTTTTCAGATTTTTTTCAGAGATATGTGCATATAATTAAGGGTCCCTAATATCTTTACATTTACATTTATTTGCACACGTTGTCCCTCTTTTTAATTTTTAGTTATATATGTTTATTCAGGTTTATATGTATATGTGTGTGAATATATATATATATATATATATATATATATATATATATATATATATGTTCATGATTTTGTATAATACGTTTCCTCAATCTGTGTTTGTGCAAGTACTCCAAAATAAATTGAAAGTTGTTTATAGAATAGGATAAATACATTTTAAGGTGTTTTTTAAGGATGCATACTATCTTATTATTTTTTTACAAATTGGCTCTTTAAGAAAAGAGGGTGGATGATTCATGTACCCACAAGGAAATTATGTAATTCATTTTATTCACTATATAATACATAGATGGGGTAGTAATTGGCATTATTTCTGAAGAAGACCTACTATAATAGGATGAAAATGCTGTTTGTTGGTTTTGTGTTAAATAAAAGTTTCATTGTTCATTACATTGGTGGACAAGTGTGTTCCAGTAGAGCTACTTGAGTGGAGCATTTTGATTTTAAGTGCGACTGTTTGAAACCAGCCATCTGACATATGATTGATTGTGTCCTTCACTACACTTAGATCACTGAATTGTTTTCAGCAGCTTTTAGTGTATCATAGAGCTGAGTATACTTCTCAACTACTTCTCATTTTGAAGAACAATCCATCAATTTGTGTCATAAAAATTCATTTTTCTAAAATGAGAAGATCTGTAATGCATTCATGATAAAGTCTCTTATTAGTAAACATAGTAAGCAATGAATTATATTGGCCCATCAAGAAAACATTTTGTAAAGTACAAAATTAATAAAGGGAAGGCGTCTATAACATTGAGGAATAATTCATCAAAAGTAGATAGTCAATTTCTTCTTGTTGAATGCCCCAGTGGTCAATGGTCATACTGTGTAAGTACTGTACATGATCACAGATGGAAGAGTGCAGCCATATGCACAAAGTTGGGGTTGGTACACATTTTCCATGATATTGCTTTCTTACAGCTATGACAAGAGGGTCATCCACCACATGCAGGTGTGGGGTCCTTTCATTCTGCAAAGATGCTTATCTAGTAAAAGGTACAACTAGTTGATTAAAAAAGGATAATGTCTGACAGATCATCTCTTATTAAACCGATTTTCAAATGACTTACATAAATATTAGCAATGTTGACAGCTATAACATAATAAATGAGCTCAAATGGTTTGGCTGTCAAATCAGTTATATGAGATCCAAAGACATTTTAATCATGTTCTAAGCATTCTTATTTAGCTAAATACATTGCTCCAATAGGAGTATACAGTCTCCTTCTGATTGATATCTCCATTAGTTTATCCAGTGCAATGGTAAATCTGCACACTGTCTTCAGGTTTTTCAAGAACTGCAGCCCCTCTATTTTATCCTTTTAGTATGTAAATGTACAAGTCCATCCTTTAATGGGAAATTGTGGAGACTTTCCTGCAAGGCCTACTTCAAAGTAAGAGAGCACTTTAGTCTTCTTGCATTAAAGTTGGAATCCAGACATCTGCAAGCTTATGCAAATTTGTCTACTGCAGTATAATATGTTGCCGCAATCGCTGCAATGGATTTCAATGACAAGTGCTTTGGACATTTGTCTTTGAATGTAGGCATCCACCAAAGAAAGAAGGACCCTCATTCCACTGTGTTTTCTTTACAAATTCTATTGGGAAGATATTCATTGTTGGTGTCCATTAAGTAGAAAGATGGAGATCATGGGTGCTGGTATGCAATTTGCATTTTGGATAATAGTTTTGCTGCTGAATCATTATAGACAATATTGGCAGTTATCTTGTCTTGTAGGTCTTAAGATATTGATGTATTTTGTAATGCAGCCCAATATCTGTAGTACTCAAGACAACACTTCATGACTTAAGGATTTGAAGGTATTAGTCATGTCAGTGGTAACAATGCATGTGTTCTAAATTTCCTGTTTTCCTAGATTTACTAAGCAATGAAGATAATGTCTATGTTTAAAAAATGGCTTAAATATGTATTATTCTGTCAGTAAATCTTCAGAGTTGGGAAGGAGATGGTTTAAAAATGCAGGTGAGGATTTTTCCCTGAAATTATGGGTAAGGAAATGCCTGATTTTCTTTCTTAGAGATGGCAATAGTGTTTTTCTTCAAATATTCTGGCCTATCCTGAACATTTACATTTTGACAAATGACAGATCCTCACCTTCGGTGTTAATGATTTCAGTTACTGCAATGGTGAGACACCTTTATTGTCACTATTTTACTTGATGGTATATCTTATCTGTTTACCAGGTTGAATGTCAGAACTTTATTATCTTACATAATATTCATGGAAAAATCAAACAGTGGCGTCTGTTGCAGGCAACATTGGGGAATGTTCATACCATCTAGTTTGATTGGTTGAATTCTCTTAAGAAGTGTTATGTCATGTTAAGACTAGGGGAGTAGGGCTCTTTATTGCTTGGAAAAAACTCTGTATTTCAGATGTGGGACACTTCAATAAGAATAAGACAGTTAAACTTACAAAGGTGACAGCTAGTTAAACTGACAAACAATTGACAGTGAAATTCAATGGAAATATAGAAAACACAGACATACACATAATTATTCATATTATCAAAACATGGTTTCTCACATGGGACATAACACCTGGAATGCCTGGTAAACTTAACTTGAATTATAAACTAATAATTCCCCCCAAAAATAAAAAAGTAGGCCTAAGTACAAGCTTAACTCTGAGTAACCCTAACATTAACCCTAAATCAAACCCTTAATTTAACAGTAATCCCAAATATAATCCTATTTCTAACCCTAGTCCTAAACTCATCCCTCCCCAAAAAAGCAACAAGTAAGCCTAAAGTCTAAGTTTAACTCTAAGTTTAAGCCTAAGACTAACCCAAATCCTAAACTGAATTGTAATTCCAAATATAACCCTATATCTAACCATAAGTCTAAACTTTTAAATCTATCCTTAACCTATATCAGAAATGTAATCTTAAAATGACTGAGCTATGCAAATGTAACAGACAGGCTTTCACTGAAATGGCCATTTATTTACTCTGGAATTCAGTCAAATCAAATTCAACAGAAGGACTTTTTTCTTCTTTGTGGAATTCAAACAAATCCAGTTCAGCTAAATTGTCTTATTGAAAGGGCTCTTGATAAAATAGTCCTCACTCAAATGCTGGTATACTCTGCAAGACATATTTATCAATGTAGTGTTTAATTTGTCTGTCTTTGTCTTGCCACCAATTTGCTTTTGATATCTTAGTCATTTTGTTCAGATTTTGCCTTGAACTTCTTGTATGACTCCTTTTCCTGTCACGGAACTCCATTCTGTTATATAAACAGAGAACTCTTCTTTTCCATTTGTGTGATTTTCATCACATTATTCCTGATGATACGTTCAACTCTGAGTACATACTCAGTGAATGGTGTTCTTGAACTCCATTGAGTACTCTCAGATGTTATCAGGTAAGGGTATGACTTTGCTCAGAGAGAACGTTGGATGTCATTTTGAGCCAATGTTATGTAAGTCTTATTGTTGAGTTTCCTATGTATTGACTTGGCTGCCTTCAGTATTTCAAAGTGAGCTAAATGTTCACAGCTTTATTACATATTGTGATTGCCTCTCCAGCAGTCATTAAATCCTCACTTGGCCTTTGTGAGAATGAGAGAGAGAGAAAGATATTGTAATCGCATGTTCTAAAAGTATTCTGATTAAGGAGATGCTTGATTTTAGAATGAGAGTGTATCCAAGAAGTCTTATGTGTGTTACTCTATCTGATGACAGTGATTAAAATAACCAAAATATTGTCTGCGACTTTGTTTATGGCACTGGATTTTGTTTTTCTTATCCTTTCCAAAAGTGCCAATTCAGAGATTTAAATTAAATCCAGATCTACCACTACAGTCTTGAAGTCTTCTTTTGAAATGTTGGTCAGGAGGTCAAGGTTAGCATTTAATCAGCTATTGATATTTTTGCCAGCGTTAAATTTGATGAATATGCATTAATTGGAATTACAATGATATAGTTAATTTTAATAAGGATGAAACAGAGGAACATGGTACTTTTACTTATGTCAGTGGGGAGATCCTTAACCAGTTTAATAAGGTTAATGAGCTTGGTTTTTTGCGAAGCCAGTGAAGTTTATTAATTTTTTCTTCAGCAGATTCCCTTTCCAGAAGAATGCAAAACCTCCACCGTCCCTTCTTAGCTCCTCAGGTCTTGTTTAGTTCTCCATGGCAGTGATGTAAGTGTTGCTACTTACAAGCTACCTGGTATTGATTTGTAGTCTTTTTTGTGGTCATCATTTGTACTAGCTGTTTATCAGAGTGTGAAGTGACTGTGTCACAAAAATCAGCATCTATTTTTTCACTGCATAATGATCCCATTAGATGCAGCTATCAAATCAATGAAATATTAAACATATAAGTCACCTTTTCTAGACTCTGCTCCTTGTGGACTAAGCAGTACATGAGGTTATTTAAATAGATTGGTCAGTCAAAGTAGCAGCAAAGCTGCAGCTTTGTCTTTGTTCAGCAGACAAATGACAATCAAAGTACTGCAACGTCTATGCAGATTCATTAGCAGACACTGGCAAATGTGTTGTTTTTTCTTGTTATCTTTTGCATGTCACAATAACAATAATCTGGTCAATTAATCCTCACCTTAATTAAAGTCTAAAAAACATCACTAACTCCTATTTGTTATATATTTTATATTCTTAAAGGCTAAGTCTTAAGCAGGTATGAATATTTAGCTCCAGTATGTGCAGAATCCTCAAGCCCTAAATGGCTGAAATAACTTGGTGTCATATCAGCCCAGCATAGGTTATATGTTACTGAGGGGGCTTCTTCTAACAGCAACATACAGTGAACAGGATTCTAAGAATCTAACTTGACTGAATACCACTGTGTATAGTTATTTTGGAAATATTCTGAATTATAGTAAAAGCTGTGGCAAAGCTTGCATAACAGTAGCAACTGCCCTCATCCAACAATCTGGAAATTAAGAAGGCACTGGCAAGGACAGTACAAGATGATGAGGAAATCTCTTATCTATCTTCAGCCTTCATACAACCCCTCATAGGCATTCATCTTTTTCTAGTTAATACATCTTTGAGAACTTGGTGAGCTGAAGTGAATTTATTCTTGAACCTTACCTCACATTTCTTGCATTTAAATACAGGTAGTATTGCAGACATCTGCAGCCAGCCTGGACACTGTGGGTTCATGTTAATCCAACCAGTTGCAAAAGTTGCAAATAGTTTAAGTGAATAACAGTGGATGTCTAGCACTTTGTGTGGGATGTTCCACATATTGAGGAGTCCTGGCAGCTGATAAATATCATGATATGTCCACTGTACTGCTGACATCAGAAAGGTACAGGATAATGTCAGTTGGGCTGCAATCATACACCCTGGCATGTTCTGTCTATCATGATGACCTCTTGAGAGATGTCATAGCATTATACAGCAGAGAATCATCTAGAAAATATAGTCACCCCTAAGAATCACTACTGTACCTCCAGTGATACATTATCCATAAGATATACAGGAATGCAAGGCTGCACAAGAAGTCAAAACTAAAACTGGAAGAGATGACACAGGGCTGGAGGATCAGCACACATGCTAGCATAGTTGACAGTGGCCTCAAATTAAATGTAAAAATATGTAGACTAGTTCAATTTGTAAACCATTTTTCACTTATCATATGAGTGACACACCTCTCCAATCAGACATCATTATAAAGGGTCTAGGCACTCTTTTGAGAAGTAATTATCTTTTGACCACAGTAGTTCAGAAAGGCTTCTATCCAGGTTATCTAATTTCCAAATGCATCACTTTTAAATTCAAGGAAGCCTTAATTCCCCTTTACTTGTATTTCTTCAGGCCTATTACGAAATATAATGCACCTTTTGACATGTTTTTGTCTAAGTATATCACATAGCTTGAGAGACCTCTGAAACTGATAACTGAAAAGGTTAGTCTCTTGCAGACTCTTTGTGGAGATGTGTGCCTAGCTGTCTGAGCCATTAAAGATTCACCCGTCTCTTAACTACCTATTCCTTCTCTGAACAAATAGTACCTCAAATACCCAGTTAGAGCTAAAAAAGACTGGTTGGTGTGATAGAGTCATATGTCAATGTATCCCTCACCTCTTTAACAAACATTCAATACATGTCAAACAGACGTGCACCCGTACCACATTCAAAGCTAATGTAGATAAAGGGATGGGCAGTCTTAAAGTATCCCCTAGAATATCTTGTCTTACCTTCCTTAAGGCTGGAGGGGAACTTTTGATTGGGTATTTTTTGCTAGACTTGTATAATTTACAAACTGTCTGCCTTTGAATTTATGAAACTATGAAACTATAGATATGTATGATAAAACTATCATATTATACTTCAAATCATTGAGGATCATACTTCCACAATAATTTTGTGGCAATACTAACACGTACCCAGCTCCACAGTCTCCATACATGACATGCATTCATATAATGTCATTGTGTACAAGTTCACAAGAATTATGATGCTTCAGGAGTTCAGCCCAACACATTCTTGTGCAATGTGACACATAAATGACATTGCTTTGCCGCACGTAGTGAGGTTCTCTTCACTTAATAACGCAGGAATGGAAGTTCATACCTTGTCTTCTTATATCAGGTTCATAGGTCCTTGCTAGGCTGTTGATCTGTGAAGATCTTAAGAAGCCTAGCCTTACATTCCCATAGTAGTTTTTAGCTCTTATATTTTGTGTATGAATAACCTAGTGGTGGGCACAACAAGGATATGTTGGGACATTTACTTGTTGCCCCATCCATGTGGGACATGGATGCTAAACAGTGGTGAATTTGTGGTTTCCCATCTATTCATCCAAATTATATTTGCTTTATGTGGAATAAAACACAGTTCCATAATAGAGGTTTTCTCTGTTATACACACCTATTTCTCCAACATCTTCTATTTATGTTACAAAAGAGACTGAGAGCCCTTGAGTGGTTGTTCATGTGCGTCTATATTGAATAATCAAAAATTGAATTCATCAAACAGTATTTATGTCAAAAATACTGTTCAGTGAATTCTTAATATTGCAATCGCAGTACAGTAAAGATCAGAATATTTGCTGTTTTCTCACTGTAGTGCGATCTTGGAGTTGGTATATATAATTAGCAGGGGGTGTGGGGGGCTAGAGCAAATTCGGTGAGAAGTATTTTCAATGTAAATACCGTTCTGTGAATTCAATTTTCAATTATTTAATATAGATCCATTCATGCTATTATTTAACTTGCAAATGTGTAATAGGTCTGACAGGATAGGGTTTACTGAGGCTTTATACACAAGGCAGAGGTTAATTCTTAGTAGCTTGTGGATTGCCTAGAAGAGGGACAAGGTTTCTGAATAGTCTGCATAGTTTTTCTGATTAAGGCTCAGGACTTTTTAAATGAGAAGATGCTGTTGCCCCAGTTGTGAAAAGTGTTTGAACAGGTACATACCAAATGGACATTATATTCAATGATTCATGAGAGCTGAGTACAATGGAATGATTGAATTCTTGTACCTGAACTCTGTACCTTTAGATATAAGCTGTGCAAAGAAAAAGGGCTTCTTTACAATAGTGGATCCATGGTAATGAAAGGATAGTTTATTGTCAACATAAAAAGCCGCGGTGGTACAGCAGTAGTGTTGTTGCCTCACAGCAAGAGGTTCTCCTGTTCGATTCTCGGCTGGAGTGCCTTCTGTGTGGAGTCTGCATGTTCTCCCCATGGTTGAGTGGCCTCCGAAAGACATACGTGAAAGGGCGTGCCTTTGCTGAAGGTTGGGCATCAGGCTGGCAACTCAGCACCATAAAAATCGACTGCCAATCATTAGCAGACCGGAAATTCCACTGTGGCGACCCCTAACTGGGAAAAGCCGAAAAGACAAACAAGTTTATTGTCAACATAGCTTCCTAGATTTCTGACTACAGGATAAATTTCAGTGGTATGTCGTCAGTGTGATAGTTACAAGGAAAGTCACACTTGTCAATGCGTACAATTATACATTTCTTGACATTTAGCTTTAGTCCATTCTTTTGACACCAGGTATTTGGTTGGGAAAGGCCCTATTGTTGGATGGTGGTGTCTTCTGAGGTGTTTAAAATGGCACCATGTTTGGCATTGTTTACAAACATAGTCAGTAATAAACCCTTAACATTTCTTTTGACCTTTGAGAACTAAATGCCAGAGAGGAGTGGCCCAAGGACTGAACTCTGAGGTATGCAAGTAATGACAGTTTTTTTTTGAAGGAGGTAGAACCACCCTCCATAATTTCCTGGGTTTTATTTGTGAGCCAGTTTGCTATCCAATGAGTTACACTGAGATTTATATTTAATTTGGCTGAGTTTATTTACAAAACCTAGTGTGGAATGGTGTTGAATTTCTTTGAAAAGTCTAGATATGTGGTATATATTGATTTGCCCTCATCTGTTGCTTTAGAAACCTTCTCAAACAAGTTGACCAGGTTAAGTAGGTATGAACTGCACCTGACAAATCTGAACTGACTTGTGTTGAGAGTTTACTTATGTCATTAATTACTAGTTCCATAATTATCTTCTCCATAGCCAGACAGATAAGGTCGGTCAGACTTATGGGTCTATAATTTTCTGGGTCCACTGATTCCCCACCTTTGTGCAATGGGATGATTGTTGTCATCTAGCATGAAGGCTGTTTGTTAGCTGATATTAAATAACCTCAGCAAGGGGTAAGACTAGTAATGTTTTAAGCTAACTAGTAGGCAGCAAAGTATGTTATCTGGCCATACAGAAGAAGTGTTCTTGGCCTTGGTTAGCAACTTGAGGACTTGCTGTTGGGAGATTTTGGAGGTAGCTGCAGGTATGTGATCCGGGAATATAGGAGGGTAGAGGGAGGTGAAGTTTGAACTAAAATTGTCCTGTAGTAGATTGGTTATGCCCTCCTAGTCTGAATATGAGATATGCTTTACTAGTAACTCTGAGCAGTGCTGGATATTATTATTACTTTTGAGATTTTTAATATAGTTAAAGAACTCTTACTGGTTATTCTTAATTTGGGTTGTCATTTTACCTCATACCTTGCTTTTTCTGGGTTTGATCAGGGTCTGAAGTTTCTTGTTAAGTTTAGCAAGTGCATTATCATGTTTCTATGTGTGTGTGTGTGTGTGTGTGTGTGTGTGTGTGTGTGTGTGTGTGTGTGTGTGTGTTGATATTAAATATTTATATAGCTTGTATTTTGGATGTACAATACTTCCTCTAACCACAATTACATATGACCCAACAACTTAGAAACATTAGGTTGAGGAGCTATTTTACATAAAAAATATATAAAAATGCATATATTATTAACAACCAAATGTGAAACAATTTAACAACTAGCCTATTGTGTAAGCATCATAATGCCATCCAGGTTGAGTGTTACTGAGGAAATATCTCCTTTTCATGGGTGTAGGTGACCCTTGCCTATGGCAGTTGGCCTTACAATACCTTTAGCCATGTATTATTTCCCCAGTGATACCCACCCTGTCAGGCATTATTGCTTTCTTAACTCTAACTCTAACCTTAAAGTCAGGATCACTTACACAAACACTACAAAGTACACACACACACAATACTAAAGCTGTCCACTACCATATCCTTACTTGAACTGTAACCAACAAAACCCTATTTACATGTCCTCACACTGTCTGTCTGGCACTCATTGAGCCTATGTTGGATGTCTACTGATGTCAACAAAGTAATCATTCAACTGAAACTACCAGCATTATACTTTGTTAACAGGATAAGTGTTCGATAAAGTGCAACGTATGTATGTATATGTGTATATCTATATATATATATATATATATATATATATATATATATACATATATATATATATATATATATATATATATATATATATATACATATATATATAAATATATATATATATATATATATATATATATATATATATATATATATATATATATATATATATATATATATATATATATATATATATATATATATATATATATATATATATATATATATATATATATATAAAATGGGTTCACTTCTAAATCTCGAAAGCCCAAAATGCAGAATCCCAAAATACTGAGACCAAAATCTTGAAAGTTCAAAATACTGAAAACTCAAAATATTGAATGTCATAATATCGAAAAAACACAAGACACTAACACTTACTATATTCCAGCACAAGTGCATACAGAAACAAATAAAAGTTAAACCATATTACTCTTATGCAACTATATGCAGGGGGGTAAGCCCCCTTGCACCCCTCATGGGGGGGGGCTGCCAACCCCCCGCACCCCTTGCTATTTAAATATATTAACTTTGAGATTGCACTTCACTACACTAACATGACTTATGTTGTAGTATAGCAAATTAGAAGGGAACATGACTAAGGTTACAACAGGCAGTCATGAAACACATAATGGTATGTTTGCCATTTTGTTCTGTGGAGTGCGATCTCAGAGTTGATATATTTAAGTAGCAGGGGGTGTGGGTGGCTTGTCCACCTTCTTATAGTTGGAGAAGAGTAATATGTTTCTGTAGCTACTTGCAATTGTACTGGAATATGGTAAGTTTCAGTGCCCTATGTTTTTTCAAAATTATGAGATTCAGCATTTTGAGTGTTCAGTATTTTGAACTTTCAAGATGTTGGTCCCAGTATTTTGCGTTTCAGGGTATCGGGCTTCCAAGATTTTGAAGTGAACCTATATATATATATATATATATATATATATATATATATATATATATATATATATATATGTGTGTGTGTGTGTGTGTGCAGTGTGTGTGTAGACTGTGTAAACTTCCCCAGTAAACAAATGTTAAATAAATACATAAATTAAAAAAAAAAATATATATATATATATATATGTATATATACACACACACACACACACACACACACACACACATATTTAGGTGTACTAAAAAATAACAAATGACCCAAATTTCAACATTCACAAGGTCGACTTTGCAAATGTCAACATACTAGCATGCATTCGCTAAGCAAAAATCTCAGCGCATGCAAAGCAAACTTTAAAAACATAGCTTTAAGCATAGTTTTTTGCAGGGGATAAACTTTCCTACACCCTTTATTTGCAGGGCTGCACTCCCCACCTCCCCTGCTAATTATATGCTAACTCTAAGATCACACAATCTCTGTGAAAGGACATATTTCCCCAGCCCTCGAACTGTGTGATCTCACATACCTCTTCATCTGTGTAGTCTACTACATTTTGTTGTCTAAACGTGTTGACCAAAGGGGGGGGGTGTTGATTACAGAGAAAGATATAGATACAGATATAGACATACACACATATCTTTTTCTATATCTATACAATATAGATTTGTAGGCTTGACATTAGGTGCAGTGTTAGGTTCATAGCTTCATAGGTGTGTACTAGGTTAATGATCACTAGGGCCTTTATAAGTCTAGCCATGAAACCCAAATGTTTCCCACAAGTTATATGTTTTAGATGTTTATATACAGTGGGTATAAAATGTTTACACACCCCTGTTAAAATAAAAACAGGTTTTTGTGATATGAAAAAGGAGACCACAGTAAATCATTTCAAAACTTTTCCCACCTTTAATGTGACCTGTAACCTGTAACCTGTAAAATTCAGTTGAAAAACAAACAAATCTGTTAGGGAAAAAAATATAAAAAATAAAAAACGTACAATACGCAGGTTCCATAAGTTTGCACACTCTTAAACTAATACTTTGTTGTGTCCACACACCCTTAAACTAATACTTTATTATGTCTGCACGCCCTTAAACTAATATTTTTTCGAAGCACCTTTTGATTTAATGACAGCATTCAGTCTTCTTGAGTACACACCTGCCATCAATTAAAGAGACTCTGATTAACCCCAAATAAACACACACACACTCAAATCTATTCCTTATGAAGAATTTATCCAAATAAAAAGGCTTTGTAATAATATTGAAGAAGGAGAATAAGAAATTGATCAAGCTAAGCAAGCTTTTTTACAAAGAGGATATGAACTCAAATGGATAGAAGAAGAATCAATGATAAAATTATCAAAACATCATAGTAAGATGGGCATAAAAGGTGCTAACAGAAAAAAACAAAAGAGTTAATAGATAAGTTGGAAAGTATGTTTTTTGTTACAAGGTATACTCTGTTTTTAGATAAACTTATAAGTATAGTTAAATATTTTTGGGACATGTTAGCTAAATGAACACACACACACACATATATATATATATATATATATATATATATATATATATATATATATATATATATATATAATACTAGCCAGTTACAAGTTTCCTACTCTAAGGGGAGAAGCATACAGGATTTTTTAGTGCATGATAAATTTCAACTACCTAGCATAGATATGCATCAAGAAATACAACATAAAGGTACTGTTCCCTGTGGCAAATGCAAATGTGCATATGTAGTAAATAATTGTGACTACATCAATGGAAGAAAGTTTCAGGTTAATGGGACTTATGGATGCCACAGTGAATGAATAATATATGCAATATGTTGTCCTTGTAAAAGATTTTACATTGGTGAAAATAAGAGAAGCTTCAGAGTAAGAATGAGGGAACATATAAGGGATGTTATTAAGGGAAGATATATTAATCTAGTAGCAGCACATTTTAAAGAGGTACATAATAGTGATCATAAGGATCTAAAGGCTACAGTTTTAGAACAAGTTATACATGATGATATTTGTGTTAATAATGTCAAGCATAAACTGTGGAAAAAAGAAACTGTTTTTATTTTAAAGTATAGTACCCTTTACCCTGGGGGAATGAACAGGGAATGCAACTGGAAATGTATGTTGTAAAAGCCTAATTATTTTTTTTTAATTATTGGTAAATTGTATAACTGATTGATTAGTGGATGTATAAATAGAGTGAAACAAAAGGAAAATGGAATACTCTGTAAAGGCATCTTTGCCGAGGCGCTAGAGGAAATAATACTGCTTGATTTTACCTTGCTTTATTAAATTACTTTTCTGTGGATTTGACTGGCTTTTTCATGGTGTTTTATAAGACTTCCTTTTCTCGTCATGGCTATTTTAACCCCAAATAAAGTTCAGCTGTCCTAATAGGATTTTCCTGACATTTACTCAGTTGCCTGCTACAGCAAAAGCCAAGGTTTGCAGACAGCTTACAAAGAATCAAAGGGATCTCATTGTCAAAAGGTATCAGTCAGGAGACGGGTACAAAAAAATTTCCACTGCATTGGATATACCATGGAACAAAGTGAAGACAGTCATCAAAAAGTGGAGAAAATATGGGACAACAGTGATGTTGCAAAGAACTGGACAGCCCTCCATAACAGATAAAAAGACAAGATAAAAATAGGTCAGGGAGGCTGCCAAGAGACCTACAGCAACACTGAAGAAGCTGAAGGAATTTCTGGCAAGTACTGGTTGTGTACTACATGTGACAACAATCTCCCGTATTCTCCATATGTCTGGAATATGGGGTAGAGTTGCAAGACGGAAGCCTTTTCTTTCACAGAAAAACATCCTTGCCAGGCTAAAATTTGCACAATAATACATCGTCTCCCAAAAACATGTGAGAATGTGTTATGGTCTGATGAGACCAAGGTTGAACTTTTTGGCCACAATTCCGAAAGGTATGTTTGGCACAAAAGCAACACTTCGCATCAGCAAAATCACACCACCCCCACGGTGAAGTATGGTGGTGGCAGTATCATGCTTTGGGGTTGCTTTTCTTAAGCTGGAACTGGGACTTTAGTCAAGGTTGAAGGAATTATGAACAGTTCCAAATACCAGTCACTTTTGGCCCCAAACCTTCAGGCATCTGCTAGAAAGCTGAAGATGAAGAGGAATTTCACCTTTCAACATGACAATGGCCCCAAGCATACATCCATATCAACACAAGAATTGCTTCACCAGAAGAAAATTAAAGTTTTGGAATTACCCAGCCAGAGCCCAGACCTAAATCCAATAGAAAATCTGTGGGGTGACCTGAAGAGGGCTGTGCACAAGAGATGTCCTTGCAATCTAACAGATTTGGAGTGCTTCTGCAAGGAAGAGTGGGAAAATATTGCCAAGTCAAGGTGTGCCATGCTGATAGACTCCTACCCAAAAAGATTGAATGCTGCAATTAAATCAAAAGGTGCTTCAACAAAGTATTAGTTTAAGGGTGCGCACACACGCAACCAGCGTATTGTATGTTTTTTTTATTTTTTTATATTTTTCCCAGAACAGATTTGTTTGTTTTTCAATTGAACTGTACAGGTTATAGGTCACATTAAAGGTGGGAAAAGTTTTAAAAGGATTTATTGCGGTCTCATTTTTTATATCACAAAACCCTGGCATTTTAACAGGGGTGTGTAAACTTTTTATATCCACTGTAGGGGTGACTGTTGCTTATGACACAATTTACTGACTGCCTCTGTCCATCATGCACATAGATACCAGACCAGGGAGGAATTTTCAATTTCCCATCCAATGGTCCAAATTGCACTTAAATAGAGTTAGAGAAGCACTTAGTCTCACATGGATGGGGAGTCTGTTCCAGTGAATGGCGATTCTCTGAGATACATATCTGTCACTATACCATGTCATATTTATGTTGCAAGCATAATTTAGGTCTTTTGATCTAGTAGTTCTGATGCAGCTTGTTTTGCAGATGCACAACAGGTTCACCTGCATGAGATCTGGGGATGCTTTGTATACCAGGCATAGATCACCTCTCAATAATCTGTAAGAAACAGAGTATAGCAACAGGGCTTTGAGGTGGTCTGCAGAGGACAATGTGTTTATGCCCTGTATTCTTTTTGTAAAGAACATTTGCGGACATTCCAGTTGCTGCATATGTCTGGCCAGATACATACTGAAGGGGGAATTAAATCCAATATTGGGTCTGATAAGGGACAAGTATAGTGGTATGATGTCTTCCGTTGGACCTAGATGCCATGCCCTTATTTCAAGTTGAGCAACATAGAAGGATTTCCTTTCTATCTTGGACACATGTTGGTTGGGTGCCAGGTTACTGTCTACATGTGTTCCCAGATGCCTGCCTAGTGGGTTAACTCTTAAGGGTGTTTTATCAATGACACAGTTTCCTGGAGAGGCTGACATTCCAAAATGTACTACAATGCATTTCTTGACAATGAGTTCTAAGCCATGGCTTTTGTACCCGTCATTTGTCATAGGTTAAACCCACTTTTAAAATGCTTGCATCTTGTAGGGATTCAAATACTGCTCCAAGTGTGCAATCATCTACAAAACTGGTCAGCCAGAGGCCCTTAACATTGTCCTTGACTTCTGAGAAATAGATGCCAAAGAAGAGTGATCTCAGCACGGAGCCCTGAAGGACTCCACTGGTGACCAGCACCTCTGTAGAGGTGGTCTCACACTTCCTAACTTCCTGGGTCATATCTGTGAGCCAGATGGCTATCTATCATGTTATATAAGGGTTTACACCTAATTACCTATGATTTTAACAGTGTCTGAGTGAGGTATTGCATCCGATACCTTAGTCATGTCAAGGCAGGCAGTATGCACTACTTTACCTTCATACGTTGCCTTGGTGAACTCTGAAAGAAGTCTACCAAGGAATGATCTTCCTTTGAAAAAGCCAAACTGGGATGGATCTAGTATATGATGGCCTCCTATGTCTTTTTTTTTTTAAACAAAAACATATTGTCACTTATGACATAGGCAATCATATATTTAAACAAGTGGAACAAACCAACAAACCATATTGACATATTTTCAGTTGCAAACATTATACATCACATATAATCTTCTATACAGTCATTGTTAATCGAACATTACATAGCTCATTGAGTTCCTGCCTTCCCTTGTACCTTATTCTTCCTTTAAAACATTATTCTGTGTTTATTGTTTCCACAATTCCCATTTTTCTATGTCATTTGCTTTTACCATATTACAAAGATCCCACTTCCAGTTCTTTTATCTCTGTTACTATAGTCACTACTTTTAATACAGCTGCTTCAGACTTTGATTTCCATTCTCTTGTAATTGCTTTTTTGGCAGCTACCAGAATTAAACTCAGCAAGGCCTTACTACATCTAGACAATTCAGATCCTGTACTGCAGCTTACAATTATCATTTCCTTATTACACCGATTTGCTCAGCCATTATTTCTGACAGAGTAGTCTGCATGGAAATTTTAGTCTGCCAACTCATTACACTCTCAAAAAAAATATGTTCCCAATTACCTCTGTTTTTCTCATTACACCTCCAACATATGAAATCTACCTGAGGAAAAAGTATTTGGAGTCTGCTTGGGGTATTAAAAATACCTATGCAAATACTTCCAAGCAAAAATTTGAAATTTTCTAGACTTTCTTGCATATTTAAAGGCAATACATATATCCACCATTGCTTCTTTGTGAATTGCTTATCCATTCTCCCTTCCCAGTTCTTTCTAACCTCCTCTGATTGATTCCTACAGTTATCATGCAATATTTTATATGCCCTGCTTCTGTTGTAGATTCATCTAAAAACTCTTACCAGTACAACTGGTCTTTCACTTAGGATCCCTGTCAGGGGCGGCTCGTGGCATCGGGCTGCCGGACTGCAGCCCCCTCAAAATAAAAAATAGAAAAATTTTTTTTTAAATTTCATGCAGTAGTCCCGACTACTGTCGGTCTATGCGCATGCTCCAGGCAGTCCGCATAGGGGGACACAA
This sequence comes from Protopterus annectens, assembly GCF_019279795.1. Classification (NCBI taxonomy): domain Eukaryota; kingdom Metazoa; phylum Chordata; order Ceratodontiformes; family Protopteridae; genus Protopterus; species Protopterus annectens. The sequence continues at coordinate 165,975,432 of NC_056725.1, forward strand.
GGAGACGTCTGTGCACTTTTAAAGTGCACAGACTCGCTGGGATTATGTGTCAGGTCCGGACTGCAACAGCAGCACAGTCTCATCATCGGGAAGGAGCTTTGCTTGGGATCTCATCGGGAAGGAGCTTTGCTTGGGATCTCACAGGTCTTTGAAGTATTGCACGGGCAGGATGTACATTAGCTGGATATATTCAGGTAAGTGTATGGTGCTTTTTACTTTACACAATGTTTATACTGGATTGACTCTGTGTGTGTGTGTAAATGCCCCAGGTGCTCATGGTGGTGTGGTAGGGAATACCTCAGGCTTGAACCCTGTACCCTGTATGCAGGTGTTAAAGACTTGAGTTCCCTACCCACCACCATTTGTAAAAAAGTTGGAGATTTTTGCCTCATATTCGATCTGATCTGTTCCTCATAATATCTGTGGTTTGTAAATGTTGCAATGCTTGATATTTGATGGTGTAGTAGTAGCATTGTTGTCTCACAGCTGCAGGTTCTCAGGTTTGATTCTTGGCTGGGGTTCCTTCTTTGTGGGGTCTGTTATCATCTCCCTGTATTTGTGTGGGTTTGCTTTTATTTGATGTTGCACAGGCATTTGAATTTCAGACTTAAGGGTTTCTGAATGTTTAATTCCTTGCATATTTGATGGTGCAGTGGTAGTATTGTTGCCTCACAGCTATAGGTTTTCTGGTTTGATTCTTGGTTGGGGTGGCTTCTGTGTGGAGTCTGCATATCCTCCCAGTGTTTGTGTGGATTTGCTCTGGTGCCCTGCCATTTTACAAAGATGTGTCTGCAGTATTAATCCCTGCATCTCTGCTGAAAATTGTTTTTGTTCTGTCAGCAGTAAAATTGACAGGCATTTGAATTTCAGACTTCAGGTTTCTGAATGTTTAATTCCTTGCATATTTGATGGTGTAGTGGTAGTATTGTTGCCTCACAGCTATAGGTTTTCTGGTTTGATTCTTGGTTGGGGTGGCTTCCGTGTGGAGTCTGCATATCCTCCCAGTGTTTGTGTGGATTTGCTCTGGTGCCCTGCCGTTTTACAAAGACGTGTCTGCAGTATTAATCCCTGGGTCTCTGCTGAAAATTGTTTTTGTTCTGTCAGCAGTAAAATTGACAGGCATTTGAATTTCAGACTTCAGGTTTCTGAATGTTTAATTCCTTGCATATTTGATGGTGCAGTGGTAGTATTGTTGCCTCACAGCTATATATTTTCTGGTTTGATTCTTGGTTGGGGTGCCTTCTGTGTGGAGTCTGCATATCCTCCCAGTGTTTGTGTGGATTTGCTCTGGTGCCCTGCCATTTTACAAAGATGTGTCTGCAGTATTAATCCCTGCATCTCTGCTGAAAATTGTTTTTGTTCTGTCAGCAGTAAAATTGACAGGCATTTGAATTTCAGACTTCAGGTTTCTGAATGTTTAATTCCTTGCATATTTGATGGAGTAGTGGTAGTATTGTTGCCTCACAGCTATAGGTTTTCTGGTTTGATTCTTGGTTGGGGTGCCTTCTGTGTGGAGTCTGCATCTCCTCCCAGTGTTTGTGTGGATTTTCTCTGGTGCCCTGCCATTTTACAAAGACGTGTCTGCAGTATTAATCCCTGTGTCTCTGCTGAAAATTGTTTTTGTTCTGTCAGCAGTAAAATTGACAGGCGTTTGAATTTCAGACTTCAGGTTTCTGAATGTTTAATTTATTGCATATTTAATGGTGCAGTGGTAGTATTGTTGTCTCACAGCTATAGGTTTTCTGGTTTGATTCTTGGTTGGGGTGCCTTTTCTGTGGAGTCTGCATCTCCTCCCAGTGTTTGTGTGGATTTGCTCTGGTGCCCTGCCATTTTACAAAGATGTGTCTGCAGTATTAATCCCTGCTTCTCTGCTGAAAATTGTTTTTGTTCTGTCCGCAGTAAAATTGACAGGCATTTGAATTTCAGACTTCAGGTTTCTGAATGTTTAATTCCTTGTATAATTGATGGTGCAGTGGTAGTATTGTTGCCTCACAGCTATAGATTTTCTGGTTTGATTCTTGGTTGGGGTGGCCTCTGTGTGGAGTCTGCATCTCCTCCCAGTGTTTGTGTGGATTTGCTCTGGTGCCCTGCCATTTTACAAAGACGTGTCTGCAGTATTAATCCCTGCGTCTCTGCTGAAAATTGTTTTTGTTCTGTCAGCAGTAAAATTGACAGGCATTTGAATTTCAGACTTCAGGTTTCTGAATGTTTAATTCCTTGCATATTTGATGGTGCAGTGGTAGTATTTTTGCCTCACAGCTATAGGTTTTCTGGTTTGATTCTTGGTTGGGGTGCCTTCTGTGTGGAGTCTGCATCTCCTCCCTGTGTTTGTGTGGATTTGCTCTGGTGCCCTGTCATTTTACAAAGACGTGTCTGCAGTATTAATCCCTGGGTCTCTGCTGAAAATTGTTTTTGTTCTGTCAGCAGTAAAATTCACCGGCATTTGAATTTCAAACTTCATGTTCTTCAGAATACATAGTAGCACAACCTTTTTTTCTAGCAATTTTCTAAGTTTATAAGATGAATATTTTAAATCTGTCCCTATTTTGGGACTGTATTCCCCCATTATTGGCTTCGTCCAGGTTTTTGTGCTAAGGTTGACAGCTATGGCAAGAACTGAATTCACTGAATATGTTTGAGGGCTGTATTCCCTCATTACTGGGTTTGTCCAGGTGTTTTGTACTAAGAGGTTGACAGCTATGGTGAGAACTGAATTCACTAAATGATAGCCATTTAAGTTTCAGTCTTCCTCTCTTTTACAAAGCAGCTGATGTGGCGTAGTGGTATGTTACTCTGACTGTTTTTTGCTCAGGGACCTTGGCAGTAAAATGTATGGTTGCAACACAACATTTTATTCTAGCAACTTTCCAAGATTATACAAGCAATGTTTAATGTGTCCCTGGTTTTTGGGCTTTTGACCCCCCAATACATTTTGGCTTTTTCCAGTTTTCTTCAGCTGCGAAGTTGAGATGCAGTTGAGTATTGAGTAGATTTTACAAGGAGCTGAGAGCTGCAGGGGAATAGAAGTTTAATGCTTTGCCTAGTTAATACTATAGCACAACAGGTTGTATACTTGCTTTTGATGCAGAAGGCTGTGGGTTCTACTCCCACAAGGGGTGGATGCTGCCGTACTGAGAATGTTCTCCTTAGTGAAGATACTAACTATGAGTCTGTTATCAGTTTGCCATCTATTTCCTCTTGCAATATTATTACTAGATTATCATTTTTTAATGTAATATAGGCAATTTATTCCTTAGGGGCAACAGACACTTTATTTTTCGATGAAACCATGAAATATAAAGGTGATTGCTAGCAGCAACCACTTCATTAATTACAGATTTCTTTAATGTGGAATTATTTAGATGACTTACTTCAGAGATTGTGCATATTTACTGATAATGGGCTGTAGAATTGTGCATATTTACTGATAAAGGTGGACTGTAGAATTGTGCATATTTACTGATAATGGTGGACTGTAGAATTGTGCATATTTACTAATAATGGTGGACTGTGGAATTGTGCATATTTACTAATAATGGTGGACTGTAGAATTGTGTATATTTACTAATAATGGTGGACTGTTGAAGTCTGAGTAGACTTTTTTATGATAAATGTTCTCAACTGGGCAGTTTTGCCATTATGGGTGCATATGGTTTGTTTAATTGTTTACTGGAAAAATGTTCAAAACAAATTTAAAACACCCTCTAACAAGTGTACTGTATTGTACAAGGAATATAATTTTAGTACAATGAGGAAGGTGTATCAAAGAGCACATGTATGTTTCATATGCAAGGGGCCTATGATTTGAAAACAGCCCAAAATTAATCTTTATCTGCCACTGGCAAAATGTATTTTCTTTGAATGTGGGTTTCAATGCTGTTTCAATGAATGTGAGTTTCAAGGGCAGAGAAGTTTTAATGCTAAGTTTTCATTGTGAGACTGCATTGCTTTGTTTAACAGATGACTTAGTGTTTGTGCTGTAAAATACAAAATAAAACTTTCAAATGAAGTCCAACTCATCACAGAAGTAAAGCAGTATGCACATTAGTGTTTATGGTAAATGGAGTGAAATAGCCAAGTAATGGTTCATTGGAATGGCTGCAGAGGCTCCATTCAACCATTATTTTGTCAGGGGGGAAGGGCAGCAAACTCAGACAGGCCCAGCTGAACTATATCTCCCAACTGTCCAGATTTTCAAAGAATGAATAGATTTTTGCTTCTTATTTTTGGTTTGTTCTTCATAAAATTTGTAGTTTTCTGGCAAATCATTTAGGAATTAAGTCACTAAATAATAAGTTTCAGACTTCATAACCTTCAGACAAATGCATGTTAAAGTAAGAGCTGTTCTATCAACTGTCTCAATTTATACAAGAGCAATTTTAGTACTGTTTATATGTGCCCCAATATATTTGGCCTTGTTCAGATTTACTGCATTAACAGGTTGAGAGGTACATGCAAATAAATTGCTTTATAGAATTAGGCATAGCCAACCTCTCAACTGTCCCCAATTTTTGGCTCAAAATATTGCTCTTCCCCCTAATAATCCCTCAAAATAGCAATTTTGGAAGAAAACATGGAGGTTTACAATTAAGAAATAACTGTAATAATCAAAGTTATAGATTACTTGAAATGCATGTAGATTCTTTTATTTTGTCAGCTGCTCAAGGTAGCAGTACTAATATTAAAGTGTCCCTTCTTTGACAGGTAGCAGCTGTATTGTGTGTCTATTTTATATTTTTGCATCACATTTTGGTCCATTTTTCATAAAATTGTGTTTTTTGGCAAATTAGTGACAAATCACTAAAGACTGAAGTTAGAAAATGACAGACATTTGAGTTTCAGATTTTATACCCTTCAGAAAATTCATACTAATGCAAGACCTATTCTATTATCTTTCTAAGTTTATTAGAGCAATATTTAAAAATTGTCCTTATTTTTGGGCCTTTGTCCCACTTCTGTGTATGGCTTTGTCCAGATTTCTTTCTCTTAAGGTTGAGAGGTATGACAAATATGTCAGGGCCATCACAGTCAGCCAGAGAGATTTCAAATTGTGACATGCTTGTTGCACCCCACTCCCCCCATGTAGTGACTCTGGATGTGTCCAAGCAAGGCAAGGAGTAGTTGTATCTACCTTGGATGGGGAGGACACACTGCATAAGTACTACAGTGGCTTTTCATCTGTCCTTGATTTTGCAGAATGGTCTGGTTTCTGTCATATTTTTGTACTGTGGATTTATGCTTATTACTCAAAGTGCCTGTTGCTCTGTGTTTAAGTAGCAATGCTTTAATGACCATAAGGTAAGCTTGTCTGAGATCGTAAGATGCAAGTAAGCTTTAATAAGCATACTGTTAAAGAATTGCTGACATTGAAAGCCTTTCTGTTGTTGCCATGCAGAGAATACTTGACTAGATAATGTATAAGCCTTGGGTATTAAAGGACAGGATTCCATTATTTTAAAAAGCTCATTACACTTGTTGGAGACTTCCAGTCATCTCTACAGACTTTACCCATAAACTAAACAGAATGCCAATCATGTGTGGTCCATAACCTGTACAGTAATCCTTTAAGCAATGTATCTTGAGCTTGTTTCTTGTTTGCTTTTCATTTTTTACTTTTATCATGTTTTCCCCATGAAACAAGTTGTCAGGCAGCAGGTCTTTTTTGGATAAGAAACATTTTTACAAGTGGGGGCATCACATAGATTTCTACTTTCAGCATGTTACTTGGTACTTTAATAAAGCTGAATATATTATATATTAGAACTGCAGTGCAAGGAGAAGTGGTTTGAGTTGAGTGCTTCTGGTTTTTCTTATACTTGATTTTGACTGGCATTCCAGTAATGTATTTAAAAAGTAATTTATTTTTTCATGCCTCACAATCTTTTGTTTCCATCTAGATATTAAGTAAGCTGTCATGCAGCCAATGCATTGAAATATTTTTATTCTTCTACACTTATTTTTGTCTTGATTGGACTTTCATAATGATGGTTTGCCACCCAGGGCAGCGTATTTAATTAAAGTTAGTTTTTTGTGGTTTTGTGCATAGCTCCTCCCCTTTCTGGTTAACCACACCTCTTCCCCATTGACCCCACCCATTCAGCTGTCTCCTGCAGCCCCCCTGTGATTTGAAATCACCAGCCACCACTGATCCCTGTATTCCTTTCGCTTTGCCTATACCGTGATATCAATCCATGATAGAGAAGGCAGTCTCCAGACTGCTAGCCAAATGTATACTTGGTCTCTACCCATTCTCTTACCTTTCCTTCTCTAATTATTTGCTCCAAATACATTTGCCCCTTTATCAGTTTTCCCCATGAAATTCCATCCCCTCTTGCCAATTCTCTGTACATTAATTGCAGCCATCTGTTTTGGCAAAATTTTCTTTCTCTATTCTCTTGTTGGCTTATTTCTTAGAATACTTTTTGCTACATTATGAATATAACATTAGGTATGATTATTGTTATTATCCTTAAGAATCTGCATCTCTTCTTATTTCTTCAGCTCCTCCCTGTTTCATCCTCATCCCTTTCCACTTTCAATTAAAGCTTTCTGCTTGTGCTATGTATAGGAGCCTTAACTGTGTAGCTCTGAAATATCCATTCAAATCTTGTAATCCCAAACCACCTAGTTCTATTGGAATGATCAACTTATCCTACCTGACTCTTGCTCTCTTCCCCTCTCAGATAAAAATCCTTCAAGTGTTTGTTAATTGCTATCCACAGAGTCTCCAGTGGTTGGTAAAAATATGTCTGACTCACGTATAAACTGAAGGGACCAAAGATATTTTCACTGCTTGTATCTTGCTATCTATACCTATATCTACATCTATATCTATAAAACAGAGAGAGCTTCCAGTCTCTTTTTTGTATTATCTTTTGTTTAGTCTCTGCCTTAGCTGCAATAACAGAATCCTTTTTAACTCATACTCCTAAATACTTCATTTTATCATGTTCTCATAAATATGGATATTGTTGAACAAATTGTGTGTAGTTACACAGTTTACAGCTATTGCCTTTGTTTCATCTTCATTAATTTTGAATCCCAAAAAGACTTGAAAGTGTCTCAGATTGTTCCACAACACTGAAGTGTCCTTTTCTGGTTTCATTAGGTGCAAAAAAATGTCATCTGCAAATAAAGCCAACTTTTCTTGATTACCATACCAACTATATCCTTGAATTCTTGAGTCCCTTATTTTTCTAGCAAATGGTTCTAAATATAAAGCAAATGACAAAGGGAAAAGTGGACACCACTGACTGGTCTGACTGTTCAAACAGAGCTTATCGGAGAGGGACACATCCCAATTTACCCCCCCCCCCCCGATTGCTCATATATCCCTCATATATCCTCCTAATTAACTTTATTATTGTGCAAGACAATGGAAATTATTACATTGCCCTACTCAAAAAATCCCACCTTTACTATGTTGAATATGGAAGATTAAGAAGCAGAGTCCCCTTCTGTTTGATAAATCACTTTTTATTGGACATAGTTTTGTATTTCCTCTTTAGCACATTCTGCATTAAAAAATAACTTTGATTCCCCAGGAAAAAATATTCTGACGATAGATGGATACAGCAGCTTGACTCTCACACCTGCCTTTCAAAATTCCCTAATTGCTGGAATAAATGTACTCCTCTTCTGTCTGATGTACAGTGAGTAATCATTTTCCACAAACACTTTACTCTCTCTGCCTTTTAGTACTTTGTTCTTCCACCATAGTTTTGTTAAATTCAACTCTTTTTTGCTGGTAAGTTTGCATCTTAACTATTAGAAGTCTAGGCTGCTTTCTCATAGCCAGGTTTGGAGCATACAGATGTGATGACCTTTCAACTCCTGCTGTGGAATACCAGTCCAGTTGCTTATTTTTGCTTTCGTAAAATGTATACAGTCTGCTCCTTCTAGTTTCTACTGTATAGCAGACAGTCTCAGGGATTCCCTACATTTTCTGTCCTCTAATTCTGCTATTTTTGAAACATCTCTTCTTGAGTAGTCTCATACTCAGCTAGATTTTTCTTCATTCTAGCCTTTGAGTTTTGCAGGTTTTTCAGCTCATCTGAGTATCTGTTTAAAGCTTCTTCCATTTTTCCAACCTTTTGTTATTTGAGTTGTTATACTCCTTCAGTGTTTTGTTGTTATTAATCAGCTCTGAGCACATTTGACTTATATTTTCCCCTAGATTACTGAGATTGTGACTTGTACTAAAGCTGGAACTTGAACTGCTTTTTGCTGAACAGCTTCAGGATTCTTTCCAGCCAGTATTTTCTCCTCAATATTTGTTGATTTTCTTTCAGGTTCTCTAAAGTTCTTCTCTTCTGGCATCTAGGCAGTGTGCTTTATAGCCAGGAACTGAAATTTACCCCCAAAGACATATTCACTGCTTCTCTTTTCTGTGTTTCTGTTTTTACACTGGAAAACCTGAAATGAAGCTATTACTTAGTTTGCAGCCATCTTGGAAGTTTCATCTACTATGTCTTTGTTGATCATTTCCATGATAATTTGTTCCATGACTTTGCATACATGACTAGTTAGACTAATGAGTCTGTAGTTTCTGGGATCTGTTGATGGTACATCCTCATGAAGAGGGATGACCCTTGAAAGCCTTCATTCTCATGGCATGGAGCCTGTTTTGAGACTGTAATTAAATAGTAACATCCAGTACACTGATAGGTCATCTTTTAGACTATTCAGCAGACATCATGGGACATTATGTTCTTGGCCTTAGTGAGCACAGCCTGACATGATGTCTATTTAGAGTTGGAATGGTTATGTTGGATGGTATTTCTTGGTGGTTGGCTGGGGGTGAGTGGAGGATAATGTTGTAATTGAATTTGTCAGCCAGCAGATTTGCTATATCACCTGCCCCGGTGAATGTAACATTGCATCATTAACCACATGCTCAGCACAGTGCTGTGTGCTGCTTGTGAAGTTCTTGACATAGCTGAAAAAGGCCTTATGGTTGTCTTTTGCCTGGAAGGTTATCTTGACCAAATAAATTGGCTTTATTGGAGTTAATTAGCCCTCTTTATTGCCTGTTTAATTTGATGAGATATTTCTTACCTTTATGGGCGATACACTTCCTGATTTCAAACATAATTTGTTTTCCTTCTGTTGTGTAACCTGCTTAATATGAGATGCCACCAGGGTGGTTGGAGTTAGTTTTGGGCTTACTTCTGGTAGGGCTTACTTCTATGTAGCATTCACATGGTAATACAGAGTTTCTGTGAGCAATTCTGCACAGGCTGTTGTGTTCTCTGGATTTGGAGGGGGCATTGCATTTTGACAAACTATTGCTTAGTTAAAGGTAGTTTAGGTAGTTTGCCTTGGAATAGTTCCAACTTTTACAGGGTTTACTGAGGTTTTTGAGTTGATTTTGATTTTGAAGGAGGCAGCTTTATGGTAGGAACTTACAAGGGAGGATCTGACATTGAGGTAGAGGTGCAGTGTTCTTCTACATTTGTAAGCACAAGGTCCAGGATGTTGAAACTTCTAATGGGTGTATGCTCTAAATGGTCAAGGGTGATTGCATTTATGTCCAGGAATCTCTTTGCCTTCAGATTTGAAGCCACATAGGATTCCCAGTCTATACAGGGGAAATTGAAGACCCCTATGGTTAAAGTGTGAGGTTGGATGGTGTGTTTCTCCAGTAAGTCAAAGTATGCACTATGAGTTTCATGGGGCATAGAGCACAACTTATAGCTTGCTAGGATGTGGTACAAGATTTTATCTATAGTGACCTGCACATGGAGAAATTTCAGCTTCTCATCCTGCTTAACCAACCTAGAGGTATGCTTGACATTGGTGTATATCAAGACAACTCCACTTTTAGTCCCTGTTTGTGCAGCTACAGGTTTAAACGTGGAAGGCACTAAAACCTTGCACTGCCAGGATACTTGCTGTAGTTTTAAACCATTTCTCAGTAACTATATAGATGTCTATATTCTTCAGTGTGAGGAAGGCATGGATGGAGTGATTTTTTTTTTTTGTTTAGGCTTGCAAGTAAGGTAGTACAGGGTGAGGGTTGAAGAATACAGTTCACAGTTTAATAGGTAAAATATATTATTTCCTCTGATTCCTCTCTGCATACTTTTCTTGGTCAAAAATAACAGTTTTTCTGCATTCAGAAGTAGTATTCAGTTATATATAGGGTTCTAGTACAATAGCTGGAAAAACAAATGAACAATGCTTACAGACACTTCACAACCAGACCTTTTTCCATTACTATAACTCTGATTTACAACGTGCACACTGACCAATCAGTGTGCACATTTTTGAATATTAATGGGGGGTCGTTGTATAATTGACTTTAATTTTGACACAGCCTAAGACAAGACTTGCTACACTATGCTACAATATATAACATGTACAAAAAATGTGTGTGTGTTTGTGTGTGTGTGTGTGTGTTTAGAAGATAACATACAGCTGATGGATATTCCCTTCTCATATCTAAAGAACTAAAGAGCATGAGGGTAGCTCTCCCTGATGCAAGAAACTTAAGGGAGAAAATGTATAAACTTGAGGTTGGAGGGTGTGGGGATTTGTGTCCGCCATATTCATGACCACAGATGATTCTGTGTAACTAATGGGAATCTCCAGCCTCATTCATAAAAGTATAAATGCAAGATAGATCTGTAGTACAGAGTTATTAAGCCTTGACTGCACAGCAGACAACCTAGTTTGACTAATGCACCTCATCTCCAAGAAGCTGGCTGTAAGGGTTATGAACAATCAGCAATTTGATTGGTTCATCTAGTCTCTGAGGAGGGTCGTGACTTACAGCAAAGGCGCCATTCTGTGGTTGAGTCTGTGAGCTCCAACCTGGCAATAAAATTGGGGTATGCACTATCAGTTCATTCCTGACCTTGACACAATTGCACATCAGGCTCAGGTTTGGGGCAGAGAGTGGAGCAAAAACAGACAAATAACTGACCTGCAAAATGATGACAACTCACCATGGCTCAGATATTGCCACAGCTGGCAATGTGTTAATGGTCAGCCAGCTGGGGAACAACTGTGGCAGAAGCATGAAGAAGGATGTGATGTTCTCAATGGCAAAAGTCTAGATTTGTAGGAACTCAGCCTAAGGCAAGGACTGACCTGATAGGAGCCATCATCATCACCGTCATCAGAGATCAGAAATCAGATATTTGCTTTTCTTCTAAGAAACCAGGCTCTAGTGAGCCAAAAGCAAAACATAGCAAAGCAGAATGGGAAAAGGCCATATTCCCATTCCCCACTGCACTTTGATCACATATCAGTCCAACATCTTACATAATAGACACATTCTCATACACACCTACCAAAACACACCACCTCCCCATAACACAACACCTGTACCCTAACACAATCTAAATAAAAATAAACACATATAATACTGCCATTCACTCAGTACTGCTATTGTAGGTTTTACAAAAAAAAAAAAAAAAACATCTGATACTAACTGAATGACAACTAAAACCTTACACACTCACTAGAAGTTCCAACACAAATCAACTGATACACTAAATTCAATCACACTCAATAAACTCATGCCTGCACATTTGCAAGAACATACACTCTCGCTCAAGTATGTGCTTGCATAAATCCCACATTGGCTCATCCGTACACCTTAAAACAGTCAAACAAATGTGCATTTGTACAAAATAAATGCACTCATATATGTATATTATACAGTCAAGTACAAAGTATTGCCTATGCAACCACTGACCATCATTAATAGTGCACCAAATCAAACTGCAAGTACAAATATATAACAACATAGAATAAGACAAAAAATAAATCAGTAGTCCACCTCTCACATGTAAAGTATAATGAGTTAAGCATTAACATGGGGGGCTCTGTGCCCACATCCCCAAATATGGGTGCTTTACCTTCACGATAATAATATATCCTAACTCTGTGGTCTCACACCCATCAAAAAAGGGTTGTCAGACCTACACCATAACACTTATTCCCCATACAAGTCAGCAGAAGCTACTGACAATCAAAAGTGAAATTCTTCTTTAAAGGCTCATTAACGGTAATGATTACATCCACTGGGTGCCTGTTATTTGATCGATAGCACTTTTATCCCATGCTGAATGATTGAATGAAGAGTAGCAAAACAACTTCAGCTGAGAATGGAATTTTTTTTCTCCAGTAATGACCAACTTTGCAGTAAGTATATTTATATTTGAGGGACTGAGGTGTGCAGGGAAGCTTGCTACCTTGAAAAAAAATTACCTGTGAGGTTCAGTGAAAATGTATTACTTCTTTTATTTCAATTGTTCATCACTCTGTAAAAGTGTTGTTGATTGATCGCTGTATATCTCATCTATCTATCTATCTATCTATCTATCTATCTATCTATCTATCTATCTATCCATTTCTCTATCTCTCTCTCTCTCTCTCTCTCTATATATATATATATATATATATTATATATATATATATATATATGTATATCCATCTATTTATAACCAGTAATACACTGAAGAGATATTATTACACACCCAAGGTGTTGCAGGTCATAGTCTCAACCACTGAGTATCTTATACTTGTATAGGCCTACAACCTAGCATGTGTTATTGTATGTTTAATTTTCTGTCACATGGCAAACCTAAACTTGCCAAGTATAACCTGCATGACAGTAGCACCTTAATGTCGGTCAACAAACAATTACCCCTTAAAACACCAGAAAAACAATATTGTTTAAAAGGATCTGCCTAATTGCACCATCTATGCTCATTGTATAATATTAACTAGAGATTACCAAAATTCATAGCAAGAGTAATATGCACTTTAAGGTGCATTTTTAGTCCCCCTGTTTCTCTGAGACAAGGAAGTTTTAGTCATTATATTTATTAGAAGCAGAAGTCAATGAAAATGACACACTAGCAGACCACATCCAAAGAAACAACCCAAGTAAAAGATGAAAGTCAAAATCTTTATTCAACCTGTGAGACAGCAGACATTTTTTTTTAGTATTAATTTTGTGTAGGCAGGGATGTGGGTTGAGCATTATTTTACATAACACAGTTAATGAATCAGATTATTTGTTTTTTTCTAATCGAATTTCACACACACACACACACACACACACACACACACACACACACACACACACACACACACACACACACACACACACACACACACACACTCTCTCTCCCTCCCTGTTACATAGGATCATAGGATCATAGAAGGTTATTAGGTTAATGACCCTAGGGGCCTTTACAAGCCTAGCCAAGTACAGTCCCTGTTTCCAAGAATATCTAGGTATTAAGTGGCACTAAATCAACAACTACTGCCCCTGTCCAAGATGGACACAGGTGAAACTCATGGGCGAATTTGCATTTTCCCATCCAGTCATCCAAATTATGTTTAAATAGGGTCAGCGAGAAGTTTTGCTTCACCTGAACTGAAAGTTTGTTCCACAGGAGAGGTAACCTCTGTGAGACATATGTGTCTCTCCAGCAAGTCCTGTTGATGTCACATACAAGGTTGAGTTCCTCAGAGTGAATGCATATTATACCATTTGATTTACAAATGTGCAGCATTTCCATTAGAGCAGGATCTGAGATTGCTTTACATACAAATCAGATGTCACATTTGAGTAGTCTGTAAGACACAGAGTACAGTGACAGTGACTTAATTCTGTCAATGTATGACATATGCTGAAGACCCTGAATTTTCTTTCTAAGAAACCTTTGAGGTCTTTCCAGTTGCTGCAGGTTCCTGCTAAGGTACATACCAAAGATAGCACTGTACTCTATTATCGGCCTGATGCATGAGAAGTACAGGGAGGTTATAACATCTTTTGTTCTGGATACATATTTTTACTGAAAAAAAAAAGTTGAAAGCAACAATATTAAAAATTCTGTTTGCTTTCTTACTGCTGTTTTCTTTAATCCAAAGATTAGGTTGAAAAAAGAAAATGCACTGCATAGAGGATTATGATAGGGACACAGATCATAACCTGTTTATTATGTGTTTGAGACATGGATGCAAAGAAATTCACCTCTCCTCCCCTCTGGAATTTATACTTGCCATAAATTTTCTATCACATGATTTGGAGTGCATTTACAAATGGATGTTTTAAACTCAAGGCCTCTAAGATGGTTGCCAATAGATATTCATGCCATTCATATGATTATTCTGTTCCAGTCTTGTGCTCCAGTATTAGATATGGTAGTGAGGCACTGGCATTTATGTCTATAGGTATACATTTTGGGATTGTCACCGATGACAGACTTAGCTTGGAGAACAGGAGGCAGCTATCATCAAGTCATGCTTTTTCCATCTCAGGAGTAGTGCCTTCATAAAGTATCTTTTTCCATCTGAGAAATTCCCACTGGCTGTGCATGTTTTGATATCAACCACACCTTGACTGATGTAGTTCACAATACTTGAGGTTACCAGGTTCAGAACTGGATGGATTCCAGTTGGTGCAGATCTCTAAGGCCCATCTACTTATGGGTGCTGCCTGAAACTACTACATTGCATCACTTCTCTCCCAGTCCAGACCTCCTTCCAGTTAGGTGTTGTACTATCAATAAAACTTAGTCCTGGTTTATTTTATTCAACATGAATTGAGTTCTCCTGTCTTTACAGACTACCAGGATGGTATTAACTTTCTTACTGTCCTATCCTAGGGCTATTACTAGTTCCAAGTGTGCGGTTGGAATCCTCTGTGGATCATTTTCTTACTTATCAAGGTCTGTATTTTTGGAATCTACTGCCAGTGTGGCTCTGGTAGTCTAATATGCTAAATGTGTTTAAGGGTTCCCTTAAAGTGTATTGGTCATGTTCTAGAGAAAATTTAAGTTGCAAACCTTTGATATTGTATTTAACCCCCTTACATATACAATAGCAAATTATGCAGCTTTCGATGCAAAAAGTGTCTTTGTTTTTGAATTTTATTTTGTTGATAAGGACAACCCCCTGATTTTTTTTCCTCATAGCTGAAAATCCCTGCCACAACATCATGAAAATCTTAACCCATAATGCCTCACTACCTAAATTAATATATGGACTACTGTAGTTACATTCTAAATGCATTAGCAGGAGTTACTTACTTCCTTGGAAGACAAGTTGTTGGCTAGTTATTGCAAGTGGAACACTACTCTGAAAATGAATACACGTCTTTATGTAGTAGTGAAACCACAATGCAAATAAGAAATAGCTCCTATAAAGAGGTTTATTGGTTCTGATTACCCAAAATGCTTTGCAGTCATATGTAAATCATTGTCCATTACCTACCATGGCATTATTAGTAAACAATGAAACTAAAAAGCAAACAACACAATATAATCTCCAGCAAAATTACATGCAACTTTAATATGAGGACTACAATGGGAACTTAAATTAATTGTAAAACAAAGATGCTTCCACATGTGACCAAAACACTTTAATACATACCTTTTTTGAGTTAGCCTTTAACATCTGATTTATCCTAAAACTGCCTCCTCAGTTTTATTGTTATCCATTTAAATAGATTTTAATGTGCAAAAATATACAAGCCACTTTAGACACCTAGGAATGCGAAGTCCAGCAAGTATAAACACAAATTCAAATCATAAACAAGATTGTAAAGCAATGAAAGAAAGTAAACTTTGTGTCAGGTGTAGACAGAATGTGTTATAAGCACTTTCATACTATACAGATGTCTTCTTCAGTGAAATGCAGATTCTTTTAAACAGGTTTCAGGTTTTTTTAATACACTGATCATATAAGCTAAACAGCTTCACAAACAGATTTCTCATCTAGATGGTAAAACCATCCACTAATGGAATTTCAGCAACTTGCCCTGGAGCATGGTGTGAAACACATGTGAAACACATGTGAATCCAGTCTTTGTATCTCTGAGGTTACTGTCATTTTACTGAAGGATCCCTGAGGAACTGTTATGATTTGCATGTTCCAGAGCCTGTAAAGATCCTGGAAATGATCACTTCAAAGCTTCAGAATTTGACAAACTTGTTGATGTGTTCTGCAAACAGTTGATGATGTTGATTGGGAATGAGGTAGAAAATCTGAAGATGCAGCAACAAGCCATAAGGCCAATTAAAACGTACTAAGGAGAGTAAAATGAGAAGCTATGCTGTATCAGGGGCAAGGAAAAGCTGGATTTGCTGGACTATGTCAAAAGCATAATGATGGATGGGGCTTGGTTTGCCATTGACTCTTTGGGTGTAGAATTATTTAAGGGACTGGAACAAAATGGAGATTGAGGATGATTCTGGTATTTCTACATCATGCTATAAGAAAGAAAAAGTACTGTCGCAGTTGTAGCAACCTGGATGACACCAGGTGGTTTTTGATCATCCAGTGATCATGGATCATAATTAGTCCAAAGCAATTTTTGTAACACAGAATGTGATTCATGGAAATGCTGCAACAATATAAGACTGAAGTCAAACTATCATCCATGTCAGTGTTAAAAATATTTTGTCATGGTAAAATAGTGACTTTTTGTGAGACAGAAAAGGCTTTAAGACACTGCCTTTATGTTTAATTCATAGAACAAAAAGGTAAAGAGATTGTTGAGTTATGGTACATATGGTGAGGTCAAGGAAAAATGGGAAGAACAGCTAGACTTCGCTGAGAACATCCCACATTTTATGTGTGCATATCCAGGGCTCAGATGGCTGGAAAGCATGAAAATCCAAAGGCTCTAGCTAAACTTGGAAATAATGATGTACATTGCACCCCTTTTGTAAAGTTCTAGTTCATCAATGTTTCAAATTATTTAATGACAACTGTTCATGTTAATGCCATTTCTAGTTTGGTAGGTTAGGCTTGCACGAAAATTATGATCAAATGTATGAACTTTATAAATTTAATAACAACTCAATGAGAAAGAAAATCATTGACCTGTGTCTGAGGATTGAACCCAGGAACCCCTTCATTCCATGCAGTTGTCACTGTCAATGGAGCAACAAGGTGTCCATGGACAGCTAGTTATTTAGTTCCCTAGGAGTAGTAGTTTTTCCTTTCAGCTAGGAAACCACCACGAGGGTGATTTTGAACATACAAACATCCAGTGCTGAGCGAAAGATTAACTTTATAATTTATGGGAGACTCAAATCCCATAACAAGATTTTTGTCATAGATAAGTATTAAATTATTCATTTACATGTTAAAGTGAAAATATACCCTACAAAAATAATATGTCAGTCATAAACAGTATTAACTTAACTAGTAAGTAAGTTTTTGGTTATTTTGCTAAAAGTAAAGTTATACAGATTTTTTACTTTGTAAAAATAAGCCTCCTATATTAGTCATTAATACAATTAATCAATGCTCCTTGTTTTGATTTTGAAATTTTTTATAAAAGAATACATGTTATAGATGATATATAGATATAATATATATGAACCAGTAATTTAGCTGAATGTCTTTAAAGCAGACATCTGTATAGTCAAAACAATTTGGTCAACTAAACAGAGAGATTTAAACTTTCTTGAAGAAAAAGGGGACCAAGGTGGGAGGGAGCCATGCGGTCTTTGTATAGTCATAAAGACTATTCAAGAGACCTTGAATAGTCCTTCAGACTTGGAGTGTTCTTGGTTTTGGAAGGTTTGAGACTTCTTTTTGGAATCACCAAGCCATTTCTTCTTAAATGTCTGCTTACCTGTATTTTGTTGAGACTGTTTATTCTGCTTTTTTGCCAAACTTGGATGATTAGTTAGAGAATGGGACCAGACAACATCTCTGACTGCATCCTAAATTACTTAAAGCAAGAGTTAGCTGTACCTCTGAGTAGCCTGTTTAACCACAGTCTAAGCACTGGGTATGTTCCTGCAGATTGGAAAACTGCCACTGTCTTCTCCTTCCATAAAGAGGATTCCATTGCTGACCCTGGGAATTACAGACCCATAAGTTGGACTAGCCTCATATGCAAGGCCATGGAGAGAATCATCATGAACCTTATCAACAAAGATATAGGAGTCCTTTAAACTCTAGACCCATTCCGGCTTGGTTTCGTCAAATGGAGATCACGCCTACTAAACTTGAACTTCTTCAAGACAGCTACCAAAGCCCTGAATGAAGGTAAAACTCTGCATAATGCCTATTTAGACCTAGCAAAGGCCTTTGACACAATTCCCCACTCAGGTATCTTTGATAAACTTACCCAACTGAACGTAAACTAGTATATAGTCAGGTGGGTTACAAACTGGTTCTCCAACTTCATCCACCTGAAGACCAGTAACCAGTGGAATACCACATAGCTTTGTGCTGGGGCCCCTATTGTTTGGGATTCACTTTTTTAGAAGTACAAGCCAAAACAAATGATGTGTGGCTAACAAAGTTTGAAGATGACTGCAAACCAGACGTGATAATTGAATCCCCTAGTGACATTGATACCCCCCAGGAAGGTCTTACACAAACCAATGATTAATGCTAAAGTCATGGGCTCAAGTTAAGTGCTAAAAAGTGCATCATCATCCAATTCAGCAAAGGAGACATCCCTGCAAAGTACCACATTAACAACAACATCTTAAATACCCAATCCGTGGTAAGACATATGGGCACATAGGTTGACAGCAACCTCTCCTTTGGCCATCATGTTTCTACAGTGGTAAGAAAAGTCTTCTACATCACCCATCTCATCAATAATGGCATTGCCTCCAGAAAAAAAAGAAGTTTATATCCCCCCTGTACTTCTCCCTTATTAGACGAATTATAGAGTACAATGCATCCTTTGGTATGTACCTCACCAGGTACCTCCAACAACTGAAGAGACCTCAGAGGTACCTTATAAAGAAAATTCAAGCTGTCCAACACCTGTCCTATGCTGATAGACTAAAATCCCTCTCACTACTGCACAATGGCACCACCTATACAAAGCCAACAGATATTGCCAGTATACTGGCCGACAGATTCAGTGCCAACTTTACCCCCTTCTCCCCCCAAAGGACTAATCACAGTACCAGTAGATTGCCAGGCACCCAGTATTACTGCTGCACAGATTAAAACAGCACTGTCCAAGGCCAAGAATACAGCTTCTATGGGACCTGACAATATCCCTGGTTGCGTTCTACATGAACTACAGAGTGAATTGGCACCTCACCTGTGTGCTCTGTTCAGTCACAGCCTCACCTCAGGCTTTGTCCCTGCCAAATGGCACACTGCTGCAATTATCCCTCTCCACAAAGAAGGAGTGACTACAGACCCTGGGAACTATTGCTCTATTAGCCTGACAAGTCTGATATGCAAAGCTATGGAATGCATCATCATGGACCTAATAAACAATGATATAGGGAATCTCCAAACTCTGGATCCCACACAGTTTGGTTTTGTGAAGGGTATATCATGCCTGCTCAACATGGTCGACTTCTTGAGTCAGTCACCAGAGCTGTGGATGAAGGCAAGGTGATTCATACAGCCTACCTTGATCTGGCCAAGGCGTTTGATACCATTCCCCACTCAGGAATCATAGAAAAACAAACTAAGCTTGGCATCTACCCCTATCTCACTAGGTGGGTTGCAAACTGGCTCACAGATAGAACCCACAGTGTGAAAGTAGCTGACTCAAAGTCAGACTGCCGATTAGTCACAAGTGGAGTCCCACAGGGTTCGGTCCTGGGTCCTCTCCTGTTTGGCATCTATTTCTGTGTAGTCCAGGCCAACACAGAGGGACTCTGGCTGACAAAATTTGCAGATGATTGCAAGTTGGAAACAGTTATTAACTCCCCAAGTGATGTTGACATCCTACAGAATGGCCTCAATGTGACCAACGACTGGTGTCAGAACCATGGCCTTAAGCTCAATCCCAAAAAATGTGTCCTCATCCCCTTTGGGAAAAACTTGGTTCCCATGAATTACCACATTGATGGTAGTCCACTGAACACAGAAGATGTTATAAGAGATTTGGTAACACAGGTTGACAGCAACCTCATTTTTGACCACCACATTGCCACTGTGGTCAGAAAGTCCTTCTCTGTGGCACATCTCATTACTAATGGTTTTGCATCCAGGAAGAATGAGATCATTGTCTCCCTCTACTCTTCCCTCATTAGGTCAGTCATTGAGTACAATGCCCCATATGGCATGTACCTCACTAGACACCTGCAACAACTTGAGAGGCCACAGAAATAACTCACAAAGAGGATCCTAGGCCTTAAACATTTGTTCTATATGGACAGACTCAAAAAACTCCAACTATTCTCTGTCTCATATCACCTACTTAGAGGCAATCTCTGCTTGACTTACAAAGCCACATCTGACGCAGCTCTGTTAGAAATGCTAAATCTAAAGAAATCCCAATCCCTCCACACCACATGCTCCAGAGCCCTCAACCTCATTACCACAATTAACAGAACATGCTGGAGGGGCAGGTTCATAACCCAGAGACTGCCCATGCTATGGAATAGACTTCCCTTACATGTCAAGCAGAGCACCTCGCTGACCCTCTTCGAGAGAAATCTTGATGAGTAGATGGGAAACAGAAAATTCATCCCGGGGATAACTCCAGTGGCTCTACTCGACAGAGGCACTGGGAACCAAGGTTGGGTGGCATTATGCCAGGTAATCCTATGGCTAGGCTTGTAAAGGCCCCAGGGTCATTAGCCTAGTACACACTTATAAACCTATGAACTATACTTGGTGTCATACAGACTACTCTGGGGTGATAGAGCAAAAAACATATATGATAGCAGGATAAAGGTTAAAAGACTTGTATTTCTTAATTAATGTTGTCTGATGAAGCGGTGTGATCATGTGAAAGCGCTTACCACTCTTTTGGATACGTCTATTAAAGTTCCTGGATTTTAGCTTGTTGGTTTTGGTATTTCTTCATTTATTTACTTTGGTGTGATCTCTGCCTAGCCTATAGGGCAACTGCAGATCTTGCCCTGATGGAAATCATGAATATTAGCAAGACAAATGGTATTTGCTGCACCCATTCTAGAGACCTCAATATGAGAAGCAACATTAACAGGACCTGTGGGAGAGACATGATCATCTCCTAGAGGTACCCCCTACTCTGGAATAAGCTCCCAGTCCTAGTAATACAGAGCCCTACACTGACCCTTTTCAAGTGTAATCTGGATAATTGAATTAGGAATCACAAATTCACCCCTAGTATTTCACCTGTGTCTCTTCTGGACAGGAGCAGCAGGTGTTGAGTCAGGTCTACTAATAGCACCATTAAAAGAGAGAAAAACCTGTCCAGGCTTGTAAGGGCTTCAGGCACATTAGCCTAGTAACTTCCTATGATCCTATCATAATCCCTTAGAAAATTGGAAAAGGAGGGCTGAAAAATCTTGGTGATTCCCTTTATCATCTTACCCTTTCATCACACTTTTTGGTCACTTTGCAGTAGAAGGGGCCAAAAACTAAATTTCTATCCAAAAGGGGAATTTAAAAATCTCATTAACATCATCTGGGATGTTCTGAGGATACAGCTAAGCAAACCTCTTCAAAATAGTACCAGTAGCCATAGCCCTGGAAGAAGTGTCAACACAGTCATTTATACACTGCAAACAAGGAGTAGTGACCTGTGCAACAGAATAAACTAATATATTTAAAGCAGATTTATCTCATAAGAAGAAACTGCAGATAAAGCAGTTCTCTACTTTCATAATTAGTCAGAATAAACTTTAACATATTAGCCTAACAATTCAAAAATTTGAAAAATAAAAGTAGCAGAAGTATACACTTTCTTCCCATATTTAGCAATAATTTTCTCAACCTTATCAGAAAGTGTAGGATTGGAGTTAACTAAGTGTTTAACAGTAGGAAGATCAGATAAAGCTATAGCTGCAGGGTCAGGTTTGGAAGTAGAGTATAAAAATTTAAAAGACTGAGGAACTTTACATCCTACCTGTCTTTTCAGGGGCAGTTGGCTGACTATCAGAAAAACTGAAGACAGTAACACACATATCCTCTAAAGCAGTTGGAACAGGAGGAAAGGGCATATGTTCTAGAAATTCCTTAATGAACAACTCATAATATTTTCTGAGGGACTGAGAAACCTCAGTGTTCTCCCACTGAAAACACTGGCACATTCTAGCAATAGTCTCAGAGAAAGGGAACCCTCCACAGGGAGAATCAGAAACTGATCTCTCCTCTGAGTCTGAATCAGAAATCTGAGGAAAAAAAATATATTGTCCCTTAATCTTCTTGTCCAGATTCAGAATCTTGAATCTGTTGAGAAAAATAGGTATCCCTCTTTGTTTTACCAGAAACTGCTTTACAAGAAGGATCGATAGCCTGAATTAAACCTTGAGCAAGACCAGTAAACTACTCCTGTCTAAGGAAGTTCAAAGAGGAGTAGACAACTGCTTAGTTTTGTGTTTCTTTTTGACAGGAAAAATGTGGCCAACAGTATTACTAATGGAAGCAACAGTTTCCACAAGGATGGGCACAGCATTTTGGCACAGCATGGAAGCCTTTCCTATTCCCTCTACCAGAACTGACCATTGTGCTCTCCTTTGCTCACTGAGGAGATCAAAACAGCTGTAGAGGATGTGGATAATCCCTGGTCCATAGTGGCTGTAGGTGCTTCACCAGAGGGATTCAGTGTAAAAGATGTGTAGCCTGAGGTATAACAAATGGTTACAGGAGTCTCACCCACCTGTGGTTGAGGCAAATTACTAGCCTGCTGTGGTGGCAAAAGCTGTTTATTTAACTTTTTTTTCTGGCTGGAAGAAGGATCAGACATGAGGCTGGTAGTTTGTTGCATAGTCAAGCTAAAAATGATGTCTGCTTCCCAGGGAAGACAAGCAGCAAATTCTGGTAAATACTACAAGTCTTTAAAAATCATTTGTGCTTTAGTCAGCTGAGCTCAAGGTGTCTGAGAGTTTGTTTTAAGGAAGGGGCATTGAAGCCTTGGAAGCTGGCTGGCTTTTACATCCTTGGCTACTGCCGTAGTGATCAATACGATAAACATCACAAGTAGTACTATTTGATTAGCCAGGAGCTCTACAGAACAAGGGAGAAAAATAATGATTACTTTGGTAAATGGGGAAAAAAATACTTGTTAACCTTGATGTTTTCTAAAGCCCTGGTATAACAGTTGTGGTGATGAGAGACATAAGAATGAATATGAATGAGCACATACCAAAGATCTACTTAGTTTGTAAACATACCCACATTCCAACAGATTGCTGCATACCAGACAGAATCCAGGCAGCACAGGCATGCAAATGAATTTCCTCACCACTTTCTGCAATTTAAATAGGCACAAATTACAGAGTTTGCAATGTATGGCAGCCAAATATGTATGGTAGTTGTATGGTTGACTACCACCATGTAAATAAAGAAACATGTATCAGGTGATCTAGGGCCTGATGCTGTGTATAGCTTGGAAAGCCACCACCAGGAGTCCAGTGCTGAAACATGCACTGGTATGTATATACAGCAGTATCGATGTAGAGCTAATGATAGTTGCACTTCATGTATAGCAATACTTCAAGACAAATTGTGCCTCATGCAGTAATACAAGGAGCCTGCCAATAGAAACACCAACAACACTGGATACTCTGCTTTGATTTATATTGAAATGAGTACTGATCCACTTACATGATGAAAAAAAAAACCTTTATGAATCATACTCAGCCATAATGGCAAATGGTGCATCATCATTCCATTCCCATGTGCTATAGATGCTGCCAGGAGCAGCAGAGAGCTATTAAATGACATAGTGCTATGCCTTCTACAGACTACTGCTGTTGCTATATGTCTGAGCTGTCATTACATGTATGTGTCAGAGTATGCGATGCTGCTGGTCCGGTACAATATTCCAGTGTTGCAGCCTACCACCATGGCTATGCAGTGTACCTCTCTGTACATATAACTGCAGTAATAATAACAGGCAGTTCTTGCATAAGATGCAGACTGGATAACAAAACAGAGGTTCTGACACATACCTGTGGCCTTTTTTTCTCTATTTTTTTAATAAATTAAATGCACTAAATAAACACTTATGAATTAGTGGCCATTCTTCCTTGTCAAGTCAGTTGTGAATCCGTTTGGCTTCGAACATAAAGTTATTTGAGGAATGTAACAAAATGACTGTTATTATCTGAAATGCAGTTCTAACTTAACATGATTAGACAGATTGTGTGCTGTGTCTTTACCTCCTTTGGTACTTTTTACCCCTCGCCATCTGTACATTGTTGAAATGTAATTTACATGTGAATAGGAACAAGCACTGTGGTTGTTATATTATTCCTATTTACAGAACGCTGTTGTGATTTCACAGGCCCTTCTCTAGCAACAAATTGCGGCATCTGATCAGTTGTGTTGGGAGACTCCATATACTCTGTAAATCTGATTACATTTTAGCTTAGTAGAGAACACATTTCTAAAGGCTCTGCATCCTAAATGCATATTTATTTTTAATTTTCTGATGAACATCAATTTATTTAATTTTATTTTCTGATGCACATCACAGTTCATTTGTTTTTGTTTTCCTTTGTTGACCAGGCTAGTCCCAAGAGGCTACTTGCCCTTTTTCAGCACACACTGGAGATGGCGTTTAAACAACAAACAGAAATTTGGACAGAGCATCAGGAAACTTCCTCTACTCTTTTTGATGGGTATTGTAGAATCTTTTATATCCACCTGAACTATCACCAACTCATGCAAATGTAAACCTGTAAATCTAATTGCTTTTTAGCTTAGCAGAGAACACATTGAAGTTAAACATCTCATCTGAAGGGCAACACATTCAGGAGTGCAGCGCCCCCTAATGCTGCATTGAAATATTAGCAATCCAACCATATTGGGTTAGAACCCATTGCCATCTGGTCTTCCAGCACCAAAAGCATGTGTGCTACCTGTTGTAGCTACTGACAGTATCAGCAGTTAAGCTTCTTAATCTGCCTAGGGTTCAGTGCAGTTGTTTTGCATCTGCTTAAAAGAACTGCTTAAAAGAACTGCATGTAGGACATTCCACATAGTGTACTGTGTGTATGACATGTCTGTGACAATTGTCTCATGCCTGTAAGTGTGCATTGAGCTGCACATGTTACTGGCTTGAGTGTGTAAACTGTACACAGAGCACAACAGCGACTGTGCACGTAGTCTATGAAAACTGTTGTTTGACTCTTACTTTGATACTGAGCCAATAAATGGTAGTTCCATTATACTATTATATGGCAGTCATGCAATTCTGCCTTGAAGGTCCAAGAAAGCCGCATGCTTCTTACTTAATGGGTTACATTAGTTCATTTATCACATAATATAATTATGTCAATTTTGTTGTAGGTAATGTGAATTTAATGTATAAGCACAGATCATATTTGAAAAAAATGTTTCTTAAACAAATGAATTTTACTGGTAGAAAAGCAAAAAAGGTGCATACCATGTTAAAGCAAATGAATTCCTATATAGGTCAATGCCAGGAAATGGATTTAAATTACATATAAAACAAAGGGGTGATGCAGTGTAATGAAGTGCCCTACATGCTGGCTTGTCATCTGTTCCTTGCTTTTAGTTATACCATCAGTTTTATTTATTCCTGTGTTACATTCAAAAAGGTCTGTTAAACCAAAAATACAGTCAAGTGTGGTCAGCATTAGTTTACTTAGAGTTGCAGTATGGGTGCAGATGGCTTGCCCCTTGCAAAACCCCTTTTTGTTTAATTATAGCTGACGATCTGAGTGCTTATTTTTTTTTCAGATGAACTAGTGATGATGAATGTTGACTTAATGTTTAGCCGTACATCTTCCTGACACATTCCCTAAATGATCTTGGCCTCAGGCAGTCTTCACAAATAAAATAAATGAGCTAGAAGGTCCTCTAATAGCTTATCTCATAACTACTACTTACCAAGGAGAATATCCGCTGACCAAGCACCCATTTTCAAATTACAGCAAGACTAAGTACAAATATGGAAATCTGTTCTCCACACAAAGACAGCAATTTATGTTTGCTCAAGAACAGGAGGCCAAAGTGGCTTTTTTTCAAAGATATGTTAGAAAGAAAATTCAAGAAGTGAATGTTTATGAATTAAGTTTGGACCAAATTATAGACTCCTGCTATCTATAGGCTTGAAAGTCTATCTACTGATCTCTGTGTGTATCAAGGCAACATTTTTAAAAGAGGAGTTAGTCAGTTGATTTCAGCATAGCTTTTCAGCAGATGTATTTGGATGCTTTTTAAATTTGCTTATCCATCAAAGCTGACTATGCTTTCTTGAATCTGATCTGGCATTATTCATAAGCCAACACAGGTGTGACCTATTGGTGTGTTACCCTATGTGTGCACTGCAAACTCCAGTTATACCTGTCATCTGCATTTGTGGATTTGCTGTGCTAAACTACATTTAGTAAACAGCAATGACTTGTAGCATAATTGGATCCACAGTCTCAACACTCATGAGTATAACAAATGACACTGCTACATTGTTCCCAATTTTTGAGCCATACTTTGGAGGCATCTAAGTGGGTATCATGAACTTTCATCTGTAAAGTGGCTTTTTGGTGATCAAATGGTGGATTACAAGGGCATCTTAGTATCACAAGTGTTCTGCCTTTATTTTTTATTCTGCATTTTTCAGGTAATATATATATATATATATATATATATATATATATATATATATATATATATATATATATATATATATATATATGTTTATTTTTGTGACTCTCTATAAACACCCATTCATACTACATTGTCCATAGCTGCAGTTTCATGGATTTTAGTGCTCTGTTGTATTCTTACCTCACTTACATGTATTACCCCCTGTTTTTTTTTTTCAATGATATAATCTACAAATGACATTGTATTTGTTAAGTCTGAATGCAGAAAAAGTTTTAATGAACTTACAGCATTATTAGTGGAGACAGATTTTGGAAACAAGACCCTGTCAGTGAGGAGCATACAATTGAATCACAGCATTGCACCCATCAGATGTATATTTTAAACTGGTCCATTCATCCTGAGTCTGTTTTATTCATACAGTGTCACTGTTCATATAAGTGTTAAGAAATCCATCACAACAGTCATGAATGGGAGGGGAACGTGTTAACTGGTATGGGAAGTATCAATGCTAAACTGTCAGTATGCACACACACACACACACGCACACACACACACACACACACACACACACACACACACACACACACACACACACACACACACACACACACACACAACTGAGAATAAATCATGCACAGAAACCATACAAAATAACACAGAATGAATTCAGTGGAGTGTGTCTAATTAATCCAAAAATTGTGTTTACGGGCAGAGACAAATGCATTAGCATAACAATACTGACCTAAACACCTGGACTCTAAATAATTTCTGTTATCATGGGGCCATCATGTCATTTGCCTGTCATCTTTCATTTGTAAATGTCCCAATAGATGATGCTTTCTATTAACTGTGTTCTCAGTGTGATTACCTTTTGTGCTTCTTATGCTGGGCATTTGTTTCTAAATGTATTCCCTTGGAAGAGGTACAGAGAAAACTAATAAATGAGAAAACACGCAAAGCAAAAAAGTCATACATAATGTAAGAACTTCTGATTTAAAACATTTGATTACCATGTTATGTTATAGTGTACACTGGAAATTAGTAATGCCTACTGAATACAGCTGTCATGCCCTTTAAGATACTATTGTTCTAAGAATGATTAAAGGGTTACTTAAACCTAGAGGCAACCTATAAAATATTTAATTTTTAGTTTTCACAGTTACTCAGTATATTCTTAATTTAAAGGGAAATATCTTGCTATTTAAAATGCATAGGCGTTTTGTGTTCACTGTCATCCAAAGCACAGATATTCTGACAGCTAATAAATCATTGCTTAAACAGAATGTTTTTGAATTGACTAGAGGGAATTATTGTATACACATGTTTTAAGAAAGAGATGAGAAAAAGAATTGTAGCAGCATTCTGATAAATGCTGCCTTCAATGTTTCCATGGCATTTTTTCAACCTTTCATTTCTGTATTTGATGCACTCTTTGTGCAGATCTATCTGGGTGATATCAAATTTTTCATTGCTGATGCTATTTTTTTGTCCATGATGGTTTTAATCTAAAGCTGATCACCATATGATAACATGAATTTAATTATTTTTACTCTGACATAGTTTGTATTTAAAATGTGGCATCTATTTCCTAGTAATATCACAGTCCCATTTGATATAATTATATTTGGGTTATTTCGCTTCCATTTGAAACTGCAGATTGCATCCTTTTCCACCCCTGACTAGACTGATGCTTTCCAGTATCTTAAGATCTGCGAATCTAGAAGTGTAAATGGTATATCTTCATATTACTTACCTTTTCAAACTCCTTTTGCTTGAGTAACCAGAAGGTCTTTTGCTGGAATTTTCATTAGCTTCTAATCTGCACCCCCCCCCCACAAGTTAATGAATGCAAAAATGTCAGCTTTGCCCTTTTTACCCTCTCTGACCCTTTGACCATTGCTGATGGCATCTTTTCAGTTTAACCTTATGTAGTAGTCCATTAATGGAGATGCAAGCCAGTTTATCGCACCCTCTGTCACACTTCTCCAAACTATGCTCTTAGTTATGATTCAATCTGGTCAAAAAAAATCTCTGCTTATTTAAAAAAATAAAAAAATGCAATCCATGGATTCTATCTCTCTTCAGCTACTGATCTTTGCTAGATACTTGAACAGTAAATATAAAACATAGAGGCTCCTTGGAGGATAAAATAATTTACTTGCAATTGTACTATAGAAGGGCAAAACTTGAAGAAAATTGTGTCATAACTATAGAACATTTTTGTGCATTTAATTTTTCAGTATCTTAGCACATTCAGCCTAAGTGCATCATATTCATCTTTTCATGTCATTCTGAAGGATTCTGTTTATATTGTTTGGACACAAACTGGAAGTTTTAGAGATTAAGCCTATCCTAACAAACATAGCTTTATTGTCTAACCAAAGGGACAATGGTGGCGAAAGGGGCTTTTTCATTTTTGGGGGAGCTCATTTTTATCCAAAGCTACTGACCATCAGATGACTCCTATGCATTTCCTCAATCTCCAGGACTATCAACCCCTCCTTCCTCCCTAGACTAACTCCAATTAGTATTGAGATTGACATGCAGATGGTGGCATCCTGAAACACTATCACACTATTGCTGTGAGAGTGTTTGTTCTGTATTAGTTTACTGCTGCAGCCCTGCATAGGGCCAGTAACATCATGAGGGTAGGACATGCAGAGGGCATCAATACTGGACTGACTCTCACTTCCACAACAGGCTGATATCAGCAGTACATCCCATCTACCCTCAGTCAGAACTTCGTTAGTGCCTCCCCTGTTCTCTACCAAGGTAATCGGACTTCAAAGTGTGTCCTGAGTGCATACCCCTCCTTCAAGGTGTGTCCTGAGTGCATACCCCTCCTTCAAGGTGTGTCCTGAGTGCATACCCCTCCATCTCCATCCCACAGAAGGTGCATGCCCATCCTCCCCTGTCAGCATCTCAGATGCCTGAGCTGCTAACTGAACCCAAGCGATTTGGATCATAGCCAGGGCTTTATCCTTCTATGACATGGTATGGGCTGGTGAAAGGGCTTATTTCTTGATGTAAGAAAAATCTTAGACATGATTTAAGTTGTCATCTATAAAATATTGAGATGGATGCTTTAATCTTTACATTCTTCTGAACCATTTCAATGGTGATTCTTACTAGGTAAGACAATGTGGAACAAGCAATACAGTTAAATGTAGGACTAAATAGCTAGATGTCATTCCTTTCAAAATGTCTCTTCATAAAGCTCAGATGTTAAGTATTCTTACCAATCTTAGTTATTGTTATCAAGATGTGTTTCCTAGTTTCATATGCAGATAATGTCATTTTTGTTTAATACTATTTCTTGTGGCAAGTGGTCTGGATATCTGTCAACCTGAAGTCTAACATTTAAGCTCCAGAAGAGTAAAATACTACCAGCAAGATTCCCCTAAACCCACAAATGAGAAAAATCACCCAGAGGACGAATGGTACACCTCAACAACCAGCAACTGGATACAAACAAAAATAAAAAAGTGGTGGACCAATGCACGGCTGAAATAGATACACCGTGTTTAATAAAAATAGGTAAGCACTTTCTCAACTATACTGGTCGCTTCATCAGACCATTACACAAACAAGTAAAACAATGTAATTTATATACACTAAATCAATATTACATCAATTCAATTAAAGTATTATCAATTAAAAGTTTAAAAACACATTAATTCACCCTATTGACTCAAAGCATCTCCACACTACACGTGCAACAAAATTCATTGTTACGTCATCACATCATAGCAAAGCTAAGACCTTAAAGGTACATACCTTAATACATAAAAAATACACATCAGCTTACGATAATTGAATAAAATAGAAACACAAATATAGTAACTTGCATCTGTTTACAGATCAAATTACATCCCTAACATTATATAGGAAGCCCTCTTGATTTCAAGGCTGGTATAACAGAGACCATCCCTTTCAACCAGAGCCTTTATCCACTCTGAACTTCAATATCCATCATGTCTCACTCCTCTCCATCCTATTATCAATATCATAGGTTCATAGGTGTGTACTAGGCTAATGGCCCTGTAGCCTTTACAAGCCTATCATGTATTCTAACACCTTAATTTATGGTTTCTATTACCATAAAGCTGAATTCATGTAAACCACCTCTCTCCAATACATGCCTTGCAAGGGCACTGGTAGTATTCCTACCTACATGCAATAAACATGCTCTCTTATCTGTTCCCTTAACGTTCTATTAGTCTTTCCCACATAAAAGGAGTGGCAGCACTTGCATTGTGCTATGTATACTAGATTCCTACTACCACAACCTGCTCCAGCCTTGAATCTAAAACTCTAGTGAGTGTCGAGATGAATGAACAACCCATCACTACAGATAGAACCACAGTAACTACAGTTATTACAAGGGTGCATTCCCATAGTCCCACTTTAAGTATACCTCTTACGTTCAGGATATTAAAGCATCCTTTTCAAAGATTTCTGATTTTTAAAATGGAAATGTGGTATGTTCCGATAGATTCAAGGGTAGGAAATACTACCAGTGGCCTTGAAAAGCATGTATTGGAGACAGAGATGGTTTACATGAATTCAGCTTTATGGTACTAGAAACCATAGATGAAAGTGTTAGAATGGATGATATTGAGAACAGGATGGAGAAATGTGAGATGTGATGGATACTGAAATTTACAGTGGATAAAGGCTCTGGTTTGAAAGGGATGGTCTCTGTTAAACCTTGAAATCAAGAGTGCTTCCTAGATAATGTTAGGCATGTAATTTGATCTCTAAACTGATGCAAGTTTGTATATTTGCGTTTATATTTTATTCAATTATTGTAAGCTGATGTGTATTTTTTATGTATTAAGGTATGTACCTTTAAGGTTTTAGCTTTGCTATGATTGATGATGTAACACAATTAATTTTTCTGCATGTGTAGTGTGCAGATGCTTTGAGTCAATAGGCTGAATTAACGTAAGTTTTTAAACTTTTAATTGATAATACTTTAATTGAATTGATGTAATATTGATTTAGTGTATATAAATTATGTTGTTTTTCTTGTTTGTGTAATGGTCTGATGAAGTGACCAATGTGGTTGAGATAGTGCTTACCTATTTTTATTAAATGTGGTGTTTATCCTTTCAAGCCGTGCATTGGTCCACAGCTATTTTAGTTTTGTTTGTTCCCCTAAACCCAATCAATGTCACTTTGTACATTTTGGGTGTAGAGAGCTTCACCTCAAAAGTCTAAGATGCTGCAGGGCCTTGTGTATGTGGCAAACAAATATCTTTCTTATGTACAAAGTGCCTGAGCTTCACCTTAGATTAACAGCTGATATCACATTTGTTTAGGTTGCTGCCTCTCTGTTCATACCTAGCTCCCCACTGGACTATTCATCCCTGGATTCCCAACCCTACCACAAAGTAGAGAAACTCATTACCGCTTTCAGGCTATTCTCAAATGTAAACCTTCTGTGTGTTTTTTTTTTGATTCCTGAAGGGCAAGAACTTTCTGTCTGCTCTTGGGCTAAGATTGTGCTGTAGGTTCCTAGTTTGTGACAAAAACTCTGCTGTAGTTAACCAGCTATTTGGTAACTCTTCACTGCCACCCAGTGCCTGTCTTAACTCTTCCCTGAACTCCACCTCACAATTGCCCCTTTTCAATTTCCACCATTTGATGCTTGGTCCTATTTCCTCTGTAACACTCTCATTATTGCTTTCCTGCATCATCGCTTGTATACAATTCCCCATCTAGTATCTCCATATTATTGAAAGTGACTCCTCATCTTAGAGTTGAAGCATCTTTTGGCTCTCTTGTTTTCTCCTTTTCTTCACCATTTATTTCACTTCCAGCCACTTCCAGCAATTTCTATTCCCCAGGACAAACTCATTCAAAGGTTCTCTCCTCATGGGGATAGTAGATTAACATAAACACTAGTCTGCATTATCAGGTTCCACTTTTCTGATCCCACAGTTTGATCATTTTTGCAATAAATCAGTGTTATCTTTCTGATGAGGATGTGCAACTTCAGAGTTAGAATATAAAAGAAGGGGGTATGGGGGAGCAGGTATACATTCATTTGAGTGTTCACACCAACCTCAAATGGGTGTAATGCCGAACCAGAATGTCGAATTTGAAAGTGGCGAACGGTCGGAATGTCATAGAAAACACCGAATGAGACATTTCCGACCACTCTACCACCTAAACAAGGGCTACCATGGGTCAAAAAGGGGGGATATTGTGTGTTTCAACTATCTCCGGTTCGCAATTGTGATAACCTGCTGCACTGCTTTCACACATTTTCCGAACGGCCATCCATCGGCCGATCAAATGCATGTATACCAGGGGAACATAGTTCCCCACGTCCGAATGTGCTGGGAGGGCTTCTTCCTTGCAAGAAAGAACATCTTAATTTTTCATTTAACTAATTGTAGCCATTTGAAAAGACAAGTGGTTGCAGTTTAGTGCACTCACCATCAGAGAGTCAAATTAGATTAAAAAAACATATTTCCTGCCTAAGTAGGAGTTTATTTCCACTCCATAATATCTTAAAGCATTTGACTCCAAAATAGCAGTTATTAATGTCATTTGAATGCTCTATATACATATCCAGGCACATTTTCCTTCTTCATCATAATATTTTTATAACTGTTATTCAAATCACACTTTCATACTGTGATTAAAACAGAAACATGTTACAATATGAAATAAACATTAACTTATAGTAATAAAATTAAAAGTCAAACAATTAATAATCATACAAACATAAGTCAAATACATCCGCGGTGGTGCAGTGGTAGCTTTGTTGCCTCACAGCAAGAGGTTCTCCTGTTTGATTCTCGGCTGGAGTGTGGGGAGTGCCTTCTGTGTGGAGTCTGCATGTCCTCCCTGCAGTTGGGTGGGCGTTCAAAAGACATGTGTAAATGGGCATGCCTTTGTTGAAGGTTGAACATCGAGCTGGCACCTCGGCATTTGTGAAAATCTACTGCCAATCATTAGTGGACCAGAGTTCCGCTGTGGCAACCCCTAACCAGGAAAAGCCGAAAGACAACAACAACAACAAACATAAGTCAAATCATTCCAACCGAAGTGAGATAAATAGCCTGTGTAAGCCAGTATTTTTAGATATCGCAGAAGATGCAGCAATGGGGCTAAGAGTGAAATGATGGGGAAGTGAAGCTCACAAGAGGAAGGTGTGATAAGCAAAGAAGTAAAAGAAGTGCATTTCTAAGAGCATCCTGAAAGTCAGTAGCAGTCCTCCAGCCAGGAGATGGCACAACCCAGCTAGCAGGGAAGTGGCCTCTTATTAGGTTATGTCAGACTCACACAACAGAAAGTGGTTAAGTATGCTACAACCAGCACACTAGACAGGTTCTATATTATGACGTCTAAACATCATAATATTGAACACCTAAACATCGAACTGTATTCATCGAAACACATTTACGTGAATTGATGAATACTTCCAGGGCAAAGATGTAGTTGGCCAACTGCATGGTGTTGCCCTTTTCTCCACTGTAGTGCAATCTAGGAGATGGTAAATTTAGTTAGGGGTGTGTGGAGGGAGTCCCCTCACATGGGGGGAGTTATTTTAGGTTAGGTTATTTACGTGGGATTGTGGGGCAAGTGTTTTTTACAGTGTAAGTATTCATCGATTTGCGTAAATGCGTTTCGATGAATACGGTTTGATGTTTAGGTGTTCGATATTACAATGTTTCGATGTTGTAACACAGACACCACTAGACATAATCCTCCAAGAAACCAGTACAGATTCTACAGCAATGGGGTGATATGAATGCACTTAAAAATACTAGTAACCAATTCGACTGCAGTTATATACAAGACAACAAAATCAGTTAACCAGGAATCCAAGCAGACCAATATCAGAGCACAATCCTCAGTGGAAAAATCCTAAAATGCCAAATGGAGCTTTATCTTGGTGTTACTCCTCAAGCGGTTTCATAGTTGTTAGACCTTAAGTATGAGCTGGACAATGAGGATTATGCCAAGACTGTTCACCTTTAAAAGTCTTTCTAGCTGATTAAGCCTGTACACGAAAGCAGGCTAAGAAATAAAGAACGGGAGGATAAAACAGTGCATTATACTAACACTGCCTCCATCTTTATGGGGTTATCCTTAACCTGACTCTGATTAATCTAGTAAGATATGGACTCTACAAAACAGTGCAATTAATTAACCAAGTCATGTTCTTCATAAAGACCATAAAAAGGAACAGTGCAGGTTGACGGATACCTCTCAACTGTTCTTGATTTTGCCTCATATTTTACTTTGGTTCTTGCTATTTTTTAGGGTTTTTTTCTGGTAAATATCTAAAGATTACAGTCAGTCAATAACATCAATCATTAGAGCTTCATACTTCTTATTGTTGAGAAAATGCATGTTAATGCAAACCTGTCATTCTATAAACATTTAAAGTGAATTGGAGTAATATTTTACAACTGTCCCTGATTTGGGGCTCACAGCTACTTTTGACTTTCTCAAGAATTCTTCAGCAAAGACAATGACAGGTATGACTGTCATGACTTAACCTCTCACTTAAATAATCTCACCTAGTGGGAGCATCTATAGTCTAAACATCAAGTGTTCAATCACTGAATGCTGTGGAATAACACAATACAGAGAGTATCTTCTGGGGGAATTAAACCTTGAAACTACTTTCTACATGCTTTCACAGAAGTAGAAGAAAAACCATCTGAAAAGAGTGATAGACTGTCCACAGTAGTTCCCCAGTCAGCCCAAATGATATCATGCTCTATGGTATCAGATGCTACCAAGACATCAAGAAGATCAATGACTGAACAGCATCTGTAGTATTTGGCAATTAGAAGATCATTGCTTGTGCCAAGAAGGATGGTCTGTGTGTTACAACAAGTTCTGAAAGCAGAGTAAAATTGATCAGAGAGGTTATGAGATTGTTTTAAGACTATAGATGCACATATACAGCTTTCAACCTGATAAAGAGAAGGTTCATGATAGGAAAGTTATTGTTCAGGTGTCATGGGTCAAATAATGTTCTTAAGAAAAGGGTCTATCTCTTGACATAGTTAGGAAAGTCCTATTTCTCACCGAAGAAGCCACAATCTGAAAAATAACTGGGCAAAAATATCTAACTAACAATATATGGGCATAGATGGAGCACAGTTTACCTAGTAACATTACTATTACCATTAGTGTTTTTGTTGGCCCTTGAAATAACTCTTCTGTGAAACTGTTGTTTTTTTGTGTGTTGTCAGCACATATATAAACAAAGCAAACTGCAGGGAACTGATGTATCACTCAATGCTTATCTCATTTCTGAAATAACTTTCCTGCACAGATAACTCCTGCACAAATTGTTTTGTCATAGGAAATGTGACTTATTGTAAGGTTGTGTGACTGTAAAGAGGAAAGAAAATACAGTCATAATGAATAAGCAGGGGAGACTGCTCACCCTACCAACAGCACAAAGCATGGTGTTTTGCTTTATTTCAGGTGATCTCTGACTGACAAACAAAACAGAATGTTTATCTAGTATAAACATGCCCTCAGCAGATTAATTCTTCATAGGTGCTCTTATCTTCTCTATCTAAAGGATTAGCAAAGAACTAAAAGTTACCATAAGGAAGAGCAAAGCTAAACATGAACAAACTCTAGCATCTGAAGTTAAGGGCAATTATAATTCCTTTGAATATGTCAGAAAATTAAGAAGCAACACCCAGTAGAGTTCTGAACTAATCTAAAATGGCATCACCCATTCAGACCCAAAGGACATGGCAAATCTCCTTGCAGATCAGTGTAGTACAAACTTTACCAGGAAACAGTAATTGAAACTCCACAAGTCCTTGAATCTGTTATCTTAAAGGAAGGTGTTCAAACTGTGCTTCCAAAAGCCAAACATATCACTTCAAAAGGACCAGGCAACATACCTGGATTCCTATTAAATAGAATCAAACATACCCCTGTGGATAAAATTGTTTAACTCATTCACATAGCGTGCTCTGAAGTATGGAGAACCATTGTTGTGATGCCCCTTCATAAAGAATGTTTCACACCAGCCTCCAGGAACTACAGATCTACTGATCTAACTAGTTTAATCTGTAATCTGTCTCCCCCTATTGATTTTACACTCACATCTAACAATGGTACCCTCATAGCTCCAGACCAAACATTGACTTTCATATCAACTCCACAATAAAACAACTAAGAAAACTAGGTTCTCTCTACAGAATCAAATCTTTCTTAACACCTGAAGCCAGAACTACTATAGCTAGAACACCTCAATAAACTAGCCACATCATACAACAACATTGCCAGATTTGCAACAGCCTCTCCATATAGAACTCACCATTGTCTGAATCTAACAAAACTGGAACTACTACAATTCTATCAACTTACCAAAACCCTATAACAACATGAAGAACCTTTGCTCCTTTAACAAAATACAGATTCAAACTTCCCATTTGGAATCAACTCATCCTGACTACAATTCCACAATTTAAAACTGTCTCTTATTTTCCCCTCAATCCTTTTAAGTATAATTTTGTATATTCTTAACCTGTTATTCGGCCTCCACTGAAAATGGACATGTATCCAGTTGGACTAGCCTGGTTAACAAATGTAAAATAAATAAATAAATAAAATAAAGCATTGGACTGCATTACATCTGACTTCATAATATTTGATATTTAAAAAATCATAACCCTTGAGCCTCAGCAGTTTCATTTTATCAAAGGGCATTATGGCTATTCGACTTGTCAAACTTCTTTGTGGGTGTAATCACAGAGCCCGTGGATAGTGGTCACTTGGTTCACCACGCCTATCTGGATTTGGTCCAGGCATATGACACCATCCCTTATTGTGGTGTTATCAAAAATCTATAAGACCTAAATGTAGACCCATATATGTTAAGATGGCTAGCACACTGACTACAGATAGTTAAAGCAGCAGGCATCACTTCAGGCAGCAAGAAAGTGCCTAGTCTTTTATTTCAGGGATCAGTGCTGGGAACTCTACAATTTGGCATATACTTCTCTGACTTCCAAAAATTAAATTCACATCTGAGGTTAACAAAGTTTGTTGATGTTTGCAAGCTGAGTGTTATCTTTTCACCCCCTTAAGATGATGTCCCTTTAGCAGGAACTAATTTTCACAAACCAGTAGAGTACTGGAAAACATTAAAATTAAATGCAAAAAAAAAAGGTAGTACTGTTTCATTTGTCACAAAACTCTCATTTCCAACTTACACCATAGCTTCTATCCCACTCCAAACTGACACAGTAATTGGGAATATCAACACCTGGATTGAAAACTCTGTCTGGTTTAAGCTCAGTGTGTCAGTAGTAGTCAGTAAATAGTTCTAATTACCAAAACTGATTTCTAAAGGCACCACATCTAAAGTGAAATAAGTTATCACCCCACTGTACTCTGTGTTAATTGGACCAGTTATAAAGTACAATTCCCCCCTGGTATGTGCTTGCTCAGGCAGATTTCTTACCTAGAAAGCCTCAGAGTTTCTTAACCAAGAAGATTAATGGTCTGAAAACCTTGGGCTACCAAGACAGGCTTGATGCCGTATCTCTATGCTCATTCTCTTATTGTCTGTTATGTGGAGGTCTGTGTCATGAACTCTATGACATCAAGGATCAAACCTTCTTGATCTTTTACAGCTCCACAACACAAACAGCAGCACTAACAGTAGAGCTAAGGATCTGAGTCCCCACTGACATACAGACAAAACAAATTGGAGGAACAGATGTATCACTCAATGTTTACTCCATTTCTGAATAACCCTCCTGCCCAGATTACTCATGTATGCTGACCCTAACCATAGCCCTAACCCTATCCTCTACCCATAACCCTAACCCTACACATTATGTTACCAAAAACCCTTAACTTAACAGTATTGCTACCAAAATGACAACACTTGATCTCAGTTTTGCAATTGGGTTTTAATGATATAGGACTTTTTTAGGTAGAGAGAAGTATTCAATATTTTATGCTTTTAGTTATACCATTTGTGATTCTCTTTTATGCTTTCAATATTTGAGGGTTGGTATAATGGTTAAGGTGTTTGCCGTGAAGAGTTTGATTTTCACCTTTGAAAAGAAAACTGTCTAGACTTAAAATGGCCTCCAAGGGCAGCTATCCTACTACTTACGAATGAATTTTCATGATGTAATCATAATTTATATGGCATGTTATCTAAACCAGCAAAACTGGAAAAAAACCCCACAAATGTTTAGTACTTTGTAATGGTTTTTATTACTGATATGAGTTTTCTGGAAAGATGTATAATGTATTTATTTATTTATTTGACATTTGTTTAGTGGGAATGTCCATCTGGGTCAACTGTACACATTTTCAGCGGTGGCCTGGGGAGAAAAGCTTCACACTAATAGACATCTAGGTACATACGTATATCTGAACAGATTAAAACTTCAAATACAGAGTAATGCTATTAACCATCTATATACAATCATATAAGAAGTTCTAGTTACCATAAAACAGAGGATAGAAATTCCACTTTCACAGATAGGGTAGTAGTACATGATTCATTCAGATATTTTTGTAAAATGACATATGTTGTTGAACAGCCATTACATTATGGTATAAGAGGGAGAGAGATGAGGGAATGTGTAGGGAGGTGATTTACATAAAGGTCAGTTGAGAGGATTAGAGAAGAAATTAGGGTATAAGAATAAGAAGGGGGTAGAGAACAAGGGATATGAAAAGAGGAGTGTAAGGTATAGGAAGTTGCATCAGTTAGGGGTTAAAAATGTGATGGCAAGATTACCCAGGTTTAGAGCAGCTAGGGATGGAAATTCAAAGTAGGTTAGCCATGAGTAGAGCAGGAGCATTTCCAGGCACTATTTAGATGTTGTTTTAGGGAGGATTTCAAGGCAGCCAGGTTAGTAGCTATTCTTGAGGTTAGGGGGAGAGAGTTCCAGACTTTATCTACTGTACTGAGTAGGAATATAAGCTTTGTCCTGGTACTTTTGACGAGTCAGACACTGCTAGGAGTTTTTTGTCCTCAGTCCTCAGGGTTCTATTGGGGGTGTATCGATTCACTATATGACTAAGGGCTGGGCATGCTAACGGTTTATAAATGATGTTATGTAGGGTCAAGAGCTGGACATAAGGGAGGTAGTTAGGGAGTTCAAGTCATTGTATCACATGTAATGTTTTGCAATGATGTGAATTGTTTTTTGTGTTAGTGGCAAATTTGGCCACTTTGTTGTAGCAACATTCTGTTTTAGTTCTGATGGTGGACTGCAGGTTAGTGAGAATTGTGGCACCATATAGGAGAGAGGGCAGGCGGTAGGTTTTGGTGAGAGTGACTCTGTTAACTGTATTCAGGAAGTGTTTGTTTCTATAGTGGATGCCTAGCTTCTGGTGGATTTTCTTAATGTTATGCTGGATATGGAGATCAAATTTAAGCTGATTGTCTATAATGACTCCTAGTAGTTTAGTGTGGGGGACTATATCAATAATGTTGTGCAGAAATTATTTGGATCTGGTATATGTCATGTGAGAGATTTTTAGGCATAAAGAGAAGGAGGTTTTTTTTGGGGAGGGGGGTTAAGAAAGAGTTGAGAGATGGAGAGCCAGATTTCAACTGAGATAAAAGTCTGTTGAGTGGTAGAAAGCAGATGAGGAAGATTGGGAGAGGCAAAGATAATAGAAGAGTCATTTGCTTATTGTATGAGTGTTCCTTGGGATGAGGAAATATATTGGTTGTTAGTAAAAATATTAAAGAGTAGGAAGCCAAGGATAGAACCTTAATATTGTAGTTTGCTTTATCACAGTGTTCTGGATTGTGAGACTTGGTTGTGCACTTCCAGTGTTTTTTTTCCCTTTCTTCCATTGTAGTGTGATCAGAGACTTGTTATATATAACTGTGTGTGTGTGAGTGTGTGTGTGTGTGTGTGTGTGTGTGTGTGTGTGTGCACGTGTATGTGTGTGTTTGGGGGTACAGTCCCCCACATGGGGGTGCAGGGGTGCTTGCCCTAATGCAAAAAGAAAAAAAATGTATATATATATATATTTTTTTTTTGGGTTTTGCTGGTCAGTGTCCTTTACCATCCATAGATATAAATGTTTATTTTACTTTCTGTAGGTTAGAAAGCAGTGAGAAAAGGATATTCTGAACATTTTTCACTCTTCTCATAGAGGCTGCATTTGATAATAAACTTGGTTCACTGTAACGGATAACATAGTTTTGAAATGCATACCTCTCAACTGTACAGAATGTCCAGGTTTTTGCCTCATATTTTTGGTCTGTTCCTCATAAAAAACTATGTTTTTTTTTTTTGACAAATCACTGGGATGATTTAAACATTAAAGTCACTAAATAATGACATGCATTTGAGTTTCAGACTTCATATCCTTCAGAAAATGCATGCTAACACATCCTGTTATTCTAGCAACTTTCTAAGTTTATAAGAGCAGTATTTAAAATGTGTCTCTATTTTGGGGCATTTTTCCACCCATTTTGTCAGGCTTTGTCCAGATTTCTTGCACTAACAGGTTGAGAG
Organism: Protopterus annectens; assembly: GCF_019279795.1. Lineage (NCBI taxonomy): Eukaryota > Metazoa > Chordata > Ceratodontiformes > Protopteridae > Protopterus > Protopterus annectens. The sequence continues at coordinate 166,016,414 of NC_056725.1, forward strand.
GTATGTTTTGTATCCATCTCTTCTGGAACTGTTAATGCACACCTTTTAAAAATTGGTAATCAAGAAACTGTGATGTCTAAGTTGATGGTGGGCACATTATTCAAAGTGAAACATTGGTTCCTCTTTTCTAAAAGTATTGTTGAGATAGCCAGGAATAAGTAGTAAGTTTCATAAGTTTGTAGACGTTTTTGTCTTGCCATGTACAGCAGTATTCTGTTAAGGAAAGGCCTTGTTAAAACTGTTGTTTTTTTTTTTTCAGAGTGGCATTTATCACTGGTAACATTAAAAACTGCAGAAAATTCATATACGGTGGCATGACCTTCTGGTTTGTATTTGTACATAATGTACAAAAAAAATATATGTCCACTTGATATTGAAAGCTTTGTTTTGCCATTAATTCTGAAATGCTAAGTTTTCATTTCTCTTGCTCAACTCAGCTCAGCAGCTCTTATGTGAACAAGCAGGTCACATGATTCCCTCCTGAGATGCAGGCTGGCCACTTTTTTGAACCTGTATTTTCAATAATACATATGACATCTTTGGAGTAGTGCTGTAATATTACTCTCATCAATCACGCTTGTTATAGCATGTCATTTTTCTTGCATTCTGGTGTTTTATTGCTTTTGAATTAAATGTTTATGGGTAGAAAGGTTTTGTTACTCCTTTTTCAATTTGCATGTTAGGCTTTATTTTTATTAATTTTAGGATGGTGTTTATTATATTTGTTCCATATGGCTGAAATTTAAACAACCTTCTTATTGTTTTCAGTATTAGGTTATAAAGCAAAGGAATAGTGTGTATTCCCACACAGCACCATTCTTCCATTATTTGCATTATGATTGATGGAAGCAATATAAGCACCATATAAGCCCAAAATATTTTAAGCTGTATAAAACTGCTACCAAATAAATAATACTTTTGTGATTCTGTCTCAGCAGTCTGAGCATTTCTTTGTCAACAATGTGATGTGCTAAGTGAGCAGAAAGCTCAAAGTATGTAAAAAGTATGTAAAAAAACTTTTGAAAGTTCTAACCTGTCACCTGTCTTTGGTAAGCTAGATATATTAAATATATAAAACCAAGCATGTATTGCATTACACTGTTGCCAAAAGCCTTTACTTCCTCTGTATTTTAACTACACCTGACATCTGGTTTGTATTTGACAGCAGCTAATATGAAGGCATGGAGGGCAGAGGGGCATTGTTAGAGAATTTGTTCTGCTACATTGATAACATTGTTATGTTTACAGGCATGCAGTATGGCAATTCATGAGGAAACTGGACAAGGCTGAAAACAAGGATGATTGGGAATATTCTTTCATTCTGCCACTGGATTCCATGCTGAGATAGAGCACTCTTTGACTGCTTGAAGGTATGGCTTACAGGACACAGTTACCAATCACTGGCGTACAGCAAAAAAAGTGGAAATAATAAAGAAGAAGAAAAAAATTTATTTATAAAAAAAATCCTTATATTACCACAAAGAGAGGACAGATGACAGCAGAACAGCAGATATGGGCTGGCAGTGGTATTTTAACATAAGTTTAGCAAGCTGAAACTCAGGGGGATTCAATAAAACCTACATGGTCATTTTCTACCATGTGCATGTTGATGAGTGATGCGCACATGGTAGCAACAAAATTTAGATTTAGTAAGTGCAGTGTAGAGGCGCGCACCACCATGCAAGCAAGGTAAGCAACGTGGCATGCTAATTACAGCATAAGCAGCTGAATTGCATGCTAATTAACCAATCCAACATGATTTAGCTATTGAACAAGCTATAAAGCATCTGTGTAGACTCTGTGCTATTTTGTTTCCTGCGGATTCCAAACGTTCTGGAATATAGACACGGAAAGGAGTCTACACGGACAGAATGTTAGGTGATGCTACTGCTTTAATTCATTTGTATGTGTTACAGTTTGAAGCCAATGCTAAAAGACCTAGGCTGAAAAAGAGAAGTGTTTTCAGGCCCTGTTTAACTTTTCAAAGCCTACGTGATGTGGAAATTCTGGAGCACAACAGTGTGGACAGGCACATACTACAGGAACTCTGTGACCTCTGCTGTCCTCAACTCAGAGCAAGATCCAACCAAGGGGAACCTATTCTAGTAGACATAAAGGTATGTGTAGCCCTTAGAATCTTAGGTATGGGTGCCTTTCAGAGACCAACAGGGGTCATGCTGGAGGTCTCACAGGCATCAGCATCCAGGATCCTCCACCAGTTCCTGAATGCTATGCTCCAACATGCCAGTGACCATATATATTTTCCCCATAGTTCTCAGGAGAGGGCCAGAAATATGCAGGAGTTCTACCATGTAGCATACTACCCTGAAATACTGGGTGCCATAGATTGCACACATGTAGAAATTACGGTACCACCTGGGGATTGGCTCTACATTAACAGAATGGGCTACCACTCTATCAACTGTTAAGTCATGTGTAATGCCAAGGGAATAATCTTGAACGAGTGTGCTGGCAACCCTGGCAGTTACCATGACTCACATATCTGGCACACCTCACAACTGTACCAAAAGGGCATTTACAGGGGGATGCAGGCTATGCACTGGTACCATGGTTGGTGACACTCATCAGAAATGCACACCCATCAATGGATGAACACCATAATGAGGCACACACTCAAACAAGAAAGATCATAGAGTATGTTTGGGTTTGTTGAAGTCATGGTTCTGGTGCCTTGATAATGATCTGGGGGAGTGCCGCAGTACAATCCACAAACATGTACAGAAATATTCACAGTATGTGCCATGCTCCATAACATAATCCTGAGAAAACTGCTTCAGCAGGATCAGCTAGGGGAAGGGGCACACATCCCACCACTAATGCCAAGGTCACCACAGGCAGATGGGGAGTCAAAGGTGGAGCCACCAGCTGCTGTGGGTGTAGGCAGACATAGGTGTGCTCAGTATGCCCTTGCATTGGATAAGAGACAATGCATTGCACACTTATTCACCACCTAGGGGCCTAAAACCTTCCACCTACTCACATACATATAATAACATTAATGCCAGGCAACTCACACAACCTTTACCTTCCCATGTGTTGGCTGTGTACTGCTTGCATCAGACAGAGTTAGCCCTGAACTAAAACAATGTCAAATGCTGCATTTACAAGGTAAGCCCCAAACCTGGAGGGCATTGTTTAACAATATAAATGTGTGGCATATCCTTGTATTTCATCACTTGATCTAGTAAGCTAGGAAAATGTGGGAGATCTGTACAGAACTTACCTTAACATGTGACAGCAGAGACTTATTTGACTTATGTGTCCATTGCTAAGTAGTAGGGCTCAGGCATCAAAGATTCACACAGTTATACCTCTCAATAGTACTGATAATCACTGCATGCCCTCACAAGATCATTCCCTATAATGTTGGGAAATTTTGATGTTATCAACTGTCTAACTTTCCAATGCCAGCATAAGTCAAAGGTACAATTACTAGTTCAACACCACAAATGCAGGTATACTAAACACTAACTTAACTATGTACCATGAGCATCAGACACAACGCTTTTGTATCCCTGAATCCAAAAGATAGAAAACAGGGATATGGCACAGCTATCATCACTTGCATGAGGTGTTTTGTGTGTGTGTGTGTGTGTGTGTGTGTGTGTGTGGGGGGGGGGGCAGGAAGCCTAGGCTGACACAAAAGGTCGATGAGTGTATGTGAGTAAGAAAGAGAAGAACGCAGATGTGGATAAGACAACAAATGGCTAGTGAGTCAAAATGAGTAACAACTTTGTTTGCCTGTAGGGGTCCTCCAGGTGAAATAGGTGTGTGAGTATCTGCATGAACACAGCCAAGCTCTCTGCTGGCGCTACATCTTGGTATGTCACACAGGTGTGAGCCATGCATGGTAGAGGTGGCTTTTTATAGTTGTTGTCCCTGACCATGAGAACTGGCTCTGCCAGAAGCTCCAGTGGCACATCTATGCCCATGTCAGATGCAGTGCTGATACCTGAATGTGACTGATGTCTGCTGGATGAGCTCCATTCACAGGGACACCCAGGACCATGGCCCCATGACCTGCTCCATTTGGGTGTGGACAGTACACTCACTGATGGAGTAGTGGCAGTATTATCATTATGGGAGCGTGATAAGGCCTGGCTATGTTTGTTGACAACAGATGTTGTGGCTGACCTACACCCATGAGGATGCCGTTCCCCTCCCAGCAGATGTTCCATCACAGACACTGCTCATTCCATGATAGACACCCCTCGGTCCATCACAGACACTCCTAGTGCCAATGTGTCATTCATCTGATCCAGTGAATCGGCAATATGGTGGAGGCAGTCCGTCATGTCAGACTGTACCACATCCACAACCTTAAGCATTTGTCTGGACCACCTATGGGAATGTACCTGTGCCTCCATGATGACTCTAAACATATGATGAGTGGCATGGAAAGAGACACCTGAATCAACAGGCACTGAAGTCGTAGTAGCCACACTTCCATTTTCAATGTTCTAGCCCTCCACCTGTGCAATATCTGTGGGCTCACTAGACTGGGTAGGCATAGGCCTACTGGCTGCCTCTGATGGAAATGCAGGGGATGGCTGTATGTCAACTTCCATGTTTGATTCAACTTCTGTATCCCCGACTGTGCCTCAGTTTGGCCACCATCATCATCAGAGTCTGCTGATGCACTGATATCAGGTGGCACAGGGCCCACACTCTGACTGTCATGATCACCAGTGACAAAAAGCAAGAAGCACAGGAAAAAATTAATACCTGCACTGATATAGTGCAATATATGCTAACAAACTAACAGTGCTGCCACTATTACAGACAGTACAACAATACATACTACAGGCCTGAGATCAATATCACACACTACAATATTTCTTTAAATTGCAGTACCAACATGAAAATGTTTGCCTTACCATCTGCAGATGAGATGCTACTTTGTAATCCAGACCGTCCTGGAACAAATTAAGTAAGAGGTAAGGGCAACATCATCACAATTAACAGTAACACAGGGGGTGACACATTTACCCCTTTATATTTTCATTAGCTATAATTTCAACAAGAACGTGGCTGACATCTCTAACCTAAGCTTATAACTATAGCAATCTTCAACTCCCCCCCCAAAAAAATACATATGACACAGAATTAACTTATTGATTTTAATTGTTTTACTATACAAGAGTATTCAACTGTTGAGATATGAAAGCCTGGGTCTATATTAGAACTGTGAAAGCTCGTTTAACCGAATACATAAATGTCGACACATATTGCGTGAACCGTGAGTACACCAAATGCCTGAAACTGTAAAATTCAAAATCTCAAACCGGCATAGTTGGCAAACCCCACCGCTTGCTACATGCTACCCACCCAAACAAAATAAATAAATCACATGCATACACTTAACAAAACCCTACTTCTAACCCTACACTAAACCTTACATACATTACTACCTATGCACTTCCCTTAACCCACACCTTAACCCTAAGGTCCGTAACTATTGCACACTTACCTTAAGGAGCTATATCGGAGAAGGACCAACTATGCCAATTCGAGATTTTGAATTTCATAGTTTCAGGCATTCGGTGTACTTGCAGTTCGCGCAATATATGTTGACGTTTAGGTATTTGCTTAAATGGGCTTTTGCGGTTCTAATATAGACCCAAAAGCCTACCTGGAAGCTCCTCCAGGAACATGCATGCTGTCTCGGAAACTGATGCGTCGACATCCAAGACATGCTGTACTGTACTCTCCTGGGAAATGTCTGAATCTCTGATGTTGGCCAGGAACTCTTCATTGAGGGTTAGTAATGGTTCCTCAGCAGCCCCCTGGAAACCATCTGGTCATGGCCCACTTTAGCTGCTCACCTCCATGCAGATGTGATCATGTCAGTGGTCCTATGGTGCACCTGCTCATATGTTCTGCAGTGGCCACCCACTGCAATGACATTATCTACTATCTGTCACCATATTCACATCCTACATGCTATATCTCCCTGTCCTCTTTCCAGCAGAAAAGCACCATGTTGCTTAAAGCCATCCACAATCACCTGGTTTTCAGAATAGGTGAAGGGAGTTCTCTGTGGATTGGCACACCTGGGTGGCATACTCGTAGGTGTTCTAAAAGTCAACAGAATGATAATGCACATAAGTGTCACATAACTACAAAATAACTGTTTCCAGATAAAACAGAAAAGGTAGGCAGTCAGTATTATCCACTGGAGAAACATAAAACAGTCTAAAGATGTGAAATACTAACAAAAGGCAGGAAGTAAAACAAGAACAGTAACAAGAGCAACATAATTGTGTTTGTGCCACAACAGTAACTCATATTTGCTCCCCCAAAAGAACAGTCCATCCTTTTTTTGTGCCATAACAGTAAATCAGCTTTTCTCTTCCCAAAAGCAACAGTCCATCCTTGTTTGTGCCATAACAATAACTCAGCTTTGCTCAGTTCATCCTTATTTGTGCTATAACAGCAACTCACCCCCCACAAAAGAACAGTCCATCCTTGTTTGTGCCACTCAGCTTTGCTCCCCCACCCAAAGCAACAGACAAATGACCCATTTTGCTAAAAAAACATCTTTGAAATGTTAAAAGTGTTATCAAAGGACCTGTACCTGAAACATGTGCACATATGTATCACACAGCATTCGATGTTCATGTATTGGCAATCATGTATACCTCTGAAAATGACTTGGCAAACATGCCCATGCCATCAGTACACTTCTAATTAATGCATACAGATAGTAGTGTAAAGTTCTTTGCTTTAGATTTTTCTTAATTATATTCCAGCATATGCAGTATGTAGGTGACAGAATGGAAGCATACCTTCTGAAAATTCAGTACTCCTCTGTACAGATATATCCTGAAGAAAAAAAAGTTTTTGCAGTCTCTCAAATATATACAACTGCCCTCACCATCAGTTTGCCTAGTTACACAGTTGCTTTTTTATATGATACAGATTCAGGGCTGTTAGCATGGTGAAGATGCATATGAGATGTGAACTCATTAGAACTGTTGAATCACAAAATAATTGGATCCGTGTAGGTGATGTAAACATAGTGAAGGCACTCCCTCAATGTTTGTTTTTAATGGATTGCAACTGTGAATGATTAATGGTTGGGAGAAGGAAAACACAACAGCATGTCAGGTTAGATCTACAAGTGTTAGATGTACGGTTGGGAATGTAAGCAAGCAGCATGCAAGTCACAGGTTGTGTTCTTTAACATCCAACCTGCCCTTCATTTGTTGGTAACAGCATAATTATTTATTTATTTATTATTTGACATTTGATAACTGGGAATGTCCAACTGAGCCAGAGCTCCTTTTCGGTGGAGGCCTGGGAAGAAAATCTTCACAAATGTAACATAAGTTTAACATATAGGTTTATCAAAAATGACTAAATTACAGTACATAACAATAGAAAATAGAAAAAAATATAGAGTAAAATACATTTGAAAACAAACAATAAAGCTATGAAATAGAGTCCATAATTTGCTGTTCACAGTTAAGAAAATTCACAAGAAACAAATTGATTGCCACAAGAGAGGAAGGGACAATAGAGATGTGAAAATGCAAGGTTCAGGAAAGGTAGGATATTAACGGAAGAAGGAGAAAAAGGTGAGTAATGGTAAATAGAAGCTGAAGCAACATGAAAACAAAGAACAGCAATCACAGAGAATACAGTTAAAATGATGAAAAAGGCAGCACGCTGAAGGTAGACTCAATACTCCAAAATTTAATCCAAAGTCAAATAACAGTTTAAAAGCAAATACACACAATACCAATACTGGTCCTTGTGCATGAACACAAAACACTCTGTTAAAATATCCACAATCCAGATGACTTTGTGTATAAAAAACTACTTTCCTTATGAATGAATAACAATAGCTTAAACGCTTTTGCCTCTGTCTAGTCAGAAACTAACTCAGAATAACATCACATTTTTTATAGAGATTTTAAAGTCAACTACAGCCACACCTCCAATAAAATAACCAGTGAAGCTCACTGTTTAACACAGAGCCATTATCATTCTTTTTAAAGAGACAGTAATACAAATCCACTATAACCACTCACATAATAAAAATTAAAAAAATAATTAAACATTTTTTAAAAAAATATATACATATATACATTCAACTATCTCTCCAAAGCTTTTCACCTTAAGGCAAAAACTATTTTACTATTTTAAATTTTAAGGATTGGTTCATGATACATTATGATGGCCACAAGAGAACTACTAAATTAAGGGGTACATACCCATGTGGGATGTGTTCTCAATGTCCATTGATGGCTAATAAAGATTGCATATATATAGAATCCAGGGGGAGAGAGATGGTCGGTAGGACCCATAGTACTTGTGACACTCAGGGTGTTGTATATATTGCAATATGTGAGCTATGTTTTGGTTTTTATATTGGAAAAACTGAGAGGAAAATAAGGAGGAGGGTTTATGAACATATGAATGATATTAGAAATAAAAAAAGAGGAATTACTTGTTTAGGCATACTACAATTTGCCCCCTAGAGAAATATAATTTTTTTATTATAGAAGAAGTCCCTAAAGATGAAAGGGTGGTATGTGGGAAACAAAGATTGAATACCGTGAGTTATACTGGCAAATAATATTAGACACTAATAGATATCCAGGAATAAATGATAGTATTTCCCTTGCACCAGTCCTTAAAATGAGGGCAGCTAGATTATAAACACAGTTAATATAGTGTAGGAAGTTTTATTGTAGGTTATAATGTTTTTAATGGATTTTATAAATTGTTTATGATATATATATATATATATATATATATATATATATATATTTATTTTTATATTTATAATTATATATATATATATCTAAATATATTATATGGAGTAATATTTTTATAGCTTCAGTCATCCTGCCTATAATTTAATACATGCTTGGCTTGAAATTAAATATATGCTTGTTTTACACATTTTGTCCACTTGGGGGTACTATTGTCTATGTAATGGTATACAAACAGTGTTGGATGAATATGGAGATATATTTATATTGGAATTTTTTATATACATGTTCATTTTTAATTATTCATTTCCTCAAGTTGGTTGGATTTATATTTTAAATGATCTAATGATGTTACCTAGTATTGAAAAAGAAAAGAGGAAAAAAGTTTTGAATTGATTGAGAATAACATGGCTTAAGCCTTGGTGCTAGCAATTGCAAAGGTATGTTTATATATTAATGAGCTCAACAACATTCAGATGTTTTATTGGATAATTCAAAAGTTTATGTTAGTATATAGGGATGTTTGGAATTTTAACGTTTGTCTGATGAAGTCTGTATGGAATAGATGAAAAACGTGGTGATTCGTTAAGCGTTTTGCCATTGATTTTAGTGTACTCAATAAACTTTGTTTTTACAACGGTTGGACATCCGGTGACTGGTTTACCTCCTGCAGTGCATTTTTTGTCATTCTAGGTATACTTTCACACTAGTATCTCCTTATATCTGGTTAAAGGTCACTGAAAAAAACAATCAGCAAAAACAAAATGAAAACTCCAGCAAAGCTAGAACTTCCAAGAAGTGACCTCCCAAACCTCTTGTGTCAGAGGCACAAGAGGTTTGGGAGGACAGAGGACACTCTGCTTGTGCTGTGCTGATGAGGTCATAACAAGGCCAAAATATGCATATCCACAGCTGGTGGGGTTTGGCTTTATTGGCCTGAAATTGTCCATTAAAACAATGAAACAAGTCATGGGCATTCAGACTTGCCAATTAGCTGAAACACCTGATATTCATAAGGATCATTTGCATATATCCCATGTGCCTCTGACACAAGAGGTTTGCGAGGTCACTTATTGGAAGTTCTAGCTTTGCTGGAGTTTTCATTTTGTTTTTATCCTAATATTAACTAATATTGTCATGAAAATTTTATAATCAGTGTTTAGTAACAAAATTGGCCCATATGAATCACATTTTGGGTCCTTACCTTGTTTTAATGTGGGGGAGATAATTGAGTATTTCCTTGATGGGAGTGTTATACATTTTTACTTAACCATAGTAAAGGCACTCATCATTTTCTTTATTATATATTCAGGAAAAATCTTATATAGCTCAGGAATTATTCCATCCATTCCTGGAGCTTTATTATCTTTTAAAATTTGTATTTGCTCTTTCACTTCTGTTAGTGTTATTTGTTTATTTAATATGTTATTTTGCTGCATTGACACCTTAGTAGTTATATTTTCTTGAATAAAATTATTTATTACATTATCTGTCTCCAAAAGTGGTGTGTTATTATTTATATCTTTATAGTAGTTTTTGAACACTTCTAATATGCCCATTAAGTTAGATGTAGTCTTAACTGAACCATCACTTTTATATTTAATCTCATTGATAAGATTTTGATTGTTTATTTTTTGGATCTTGCCTCTATTTTGTGTAGATATTTGGGATTTACAGCATAAGATTGCAATTTCAGTTTTTCCAGGTTTATGGCTACCTTATGATTCAGAACTTCTAAGTATTGTTGATTTAACTTAGTAATTTCATTATGTGCTTCTTTGTTATTTGGTTTTGCATCCATTTTTATCTTGCCTATGTTTATTTTGTAAGTCTAACAGTTCTTTGTCCCACTCTTTCCTTTTTAAAGGTATTCTACCATATATATAAACTTTAAAGGTGCCCCATAGTATAGTATCAGTCACTTCACCATTATCATTTTATTCCATAAACATGTTTATTTCTTTCATTATCCATTCCCTAAAGTCATTTAACTTAGTTATGTAAGCAAGAATTCTCTGTAGAAATCTTAAATCATCTGTATGTGTAGTCAATGTAATGTTTATAGCATTATGGTCCGTAAGTGAACAAGTCATTATAGATACTTCACTTATTTTCGAGTGTATATTATTTGATGCAAAGGCCTTATCAATGTTTGTTTGTGTACCAAACCAATATGAATAGTGAGCACTGAATAAGGAATAATGTTCTCTTAGACCACATATATATTTAAGGTTCACCTAGTTTGTAAAGCCATTTAACTTCTTAGCTTGAGATGTTAATTTTATTTTATCATTTTTAGAAATATCATTGCCTGATAATAGGCAGTTAAATCACCTGTTGCTCTAATTTCCCCTTTTGCATTTAAAGTAATCAAGTCCAGATATTTGTCAACATTTTTAGTACTCAGTCCTGGTATCCAGTATGTATTAATCAAAGTATAATGCTTCCTATTGATTCCCAAAATAACCATGCTTAGCATCCCAACTTTATCTGAAATTGTATCTATAATTCTTGGCATAGTACAAGTAGTTTTCCATAGAATAAAAGTGCCTCTTCTCTTAGTCTTAAAACATGAATCAGCCAGAACGGTATAGCCATTGAATGAGTATTTTTGTAGATCTTTTTTTAATAGATGGGTTTCCTGTAAAAAGATGATCTGGGCTTTATGCATTTTGATATATTTAAGCAAACCAGCTCTTTTGACATTATTGTTCAAACCATTAATATTTAATGGTAAACATTTAGAAGCCATTGACTATAATGTGTATGTTGCTACTTACTGAAAGACCTTTCTACCGTGTTGACTTGAAATCTACTGAAAACTTACTTATCATGGATGCATAATGTGTATTAAGCACTACTTTCAAAAACCCCAAACTATTTACAAACACATACATGAAACATAAAGTTTCTGGTTTAGTTAAAAACTTAACTAAACCGTCCATCCGCAACCTCTCCAATACCAAATGACACAAATTATCCATCTCTGGTTAGAATATAGTATAAAAGCAAAAAAAGAAAAGCATTATGAAAGCAACTAAAGAAATCTGAATCCATGAAATATACATTAGAATGTGAGTGTCCAATATATCCAAAGCTATATGAATATGCCACATATGGTAATAGCACCTCTAATACATAGATATGCCAGAAATACACATCAGATCAAAGTATGTATAAACATTAGAAGCTGAAGGTTAAGAAGATTGTCATTATTTCCAAGACTGTTCAAGAAACATCAGATAATTTAACTATATATATATATATATATATATATATATATATATATATATATATATATATATATATGGGTGTACTTTCCTACAATGAAAATTCCCTTTTTTGAAATGGGAAAGTACATCCCCACTTAAGCAAAAGTGCACTTTAACAAAAGTGCACTTTTGCTTAAGCTCACTAGACCGAACCTATCACACCACAATGGAGGACACTGAAAAATGGGCTATGTCCTCCACTGTGGTGTGATAGTCACTGACCTTAGGGTTAGGGCACGGGTCAAGTTAAGGGGATAGCCCTACTAATCATCCCCTTACCCTAACCCATGCCCTAAGGTCCATGACTATCACACCACAGTGGAGGACATAGCCCGATTTGGAATGTCTTCCACTGTGGTGTGATAGTCATGGACTTTAGGGTTAGGCGATGTGTCAAGGTAAGGGCATAGCCCTACTAACTGTCTCCTTACCCTAACCCATGCCCTAACCCTAAGTTCCGTGATTATCGCACCACAGTGGAGGACATAGCACAATTTGGAATGTCTTCCACTGTTGTGAGGTAGTCATGAACCTTAGGGTTAGGGCAAGGGTTAGGGTAAGGAGATAGCTAGTAGGGCTATCCCCTTACCATGACCCGTGCCCTAACCCTAAGGTCCGTGAATGCTAGCCCGTTTGGTCTAGTGGGTTTGCGAAAGTGCACTTTCGCGTTAGTGTGGGTGTACTTTTGAATTTTGAAGTAGTGAACTTTCGTTCTTCAAAAGTACACCCATATATATATATATATATATATATATATATATATATATATATATATATATATATAAACACTTATTACAACATAACTATTATATTTTGCAATTATACACATATTACTCATATGCATTAACAATATCTATGTTGACGTCTTTCATCAGGAAGGGGGAGAGAAAGAGAGAAAAAAAATAGAAGCCTCACAACCCTCTGTTTAGTTACTAAAGGTTTAGTTATATAGCATAAATCTGATGTTAATATGCATAATGAGTTTTCTAATGCAGCTCTTAGTTCCCTTGATGTCATTTAGTTAATAATAGTGTCACTGAATCTGCAGAATGTATGAATCTATAAGAGAACATAGGCATTTTCAAAGGAGTTAAACACTTTTATCAGAACTAATTATTTACCATTTGAAGTATCTAATGAAGAATAACAGAATTTCAAGAGAAAAGAATTCTAAGTACAACCATTGAACAAGTTCAAAATGTCAAATGATGTCATCTCTGTTGTTTCCTCAAGCTGCAGCTACTTAAACTTGTTCAAAAGTATCTAAATAGGCTCATGCATGACAGAAGTTGTCTCTAGTGAAGAAAAAAGCATTTTCAGAAAGAAATTCAGATCTTAAAGCTTTTGGAGTTTACAGAAAACAAAACAAAACAGAAAAAACACTCAAGCTGCCTTGCCAGTGCATGTCATAAATCCCCACAATGAGAACAGTCACACAGACCACCAGTTTCTTCACAAAACATCAAAAATCATGAAAAAAATTAACCCTTTCATATAAAAAAGCTATTTAGAAGTAACAACAGCTGCCTCAAATCAGAAATCATATTATAACATTCCCGTCATTTACCCACCAGTTAACCAGGCCAGAGAGAGGGAAAAAAAAGGAACCTAATATATATATATATATATATAAACTTTGGCTATCTATAAAACAACATTAATGTACTGTATTAATGTTTAAATGTATCTAAACAAAGAGTCTAAAACATCTAGTTAGAAACATTAATCAGAAACACCTTTTTACCCTACCACTGACCCACTATAAAAAAATGCACTTTGGTATTAAGTCAAATTATACTTCTACTTCTGCCTTTTTCCTGGTTAGGGGTCACCACAGCTGATCACCTGTCCACAGTGGATCACCTGTCCACTCATGACTGGCAGTGGAGTTTTACAGTGTCGAGTTGCCAGCCCGGTGCCCAACCTTCCGCAGAAGGCACACAAATGCTCACACCTAGGGCCAATTTAGAGTGTACAATCCACCTACAGCATGTCTTGGGGGTCTATATTAGCAAGGCAAAAATATGTTTGAGCGAATACCTAATAAGCGACACATGTTAGTCGAACGAACTTAATGCTGAAGTCTTTAAATATCGAAAAAAGTAAGAACGAAATGTTTTAGTTGGCCAACTGACATCTATGACATAAGTGCGTGGCTAAAATAATAAAAAATTAAAACCCAAGTCCCACTTTAAATTAATTTATACGTATATATTACATATACTCTATTTAATAATAAATGTCTGTGTCTATTACAGAAAAATAAATATGTATTCAATAAAATGTTACTATTGTTTTGCGCGTACTATTTACTCGCAGTTCGAATGGTACTATAGCATGCATATTGCATTTATTATATGCAACAATGGCTTATGCTTTTCAACAGGACCTGGTGTGATAGGTAATTTGTATGGAACTGTACAGTCTCAAAAGATGAAACAGATGCTTATCATTTTCAGGTATTTGTATGTATTAGAGAAAACTATCAAAACAAAAAAGTATTGGTGTTGTCGATTGAAAAATAGCCATAAATGTAAAGGTAAGGCTATAACTAGCAGTAAAGATTTGCAGGAAATGTTACTTAAATCAAGTGTACATCAGCATGTTTCAGATCCAACTGAGGTTGATAAATACATTGCTTGTAGTAAATTAAGACAAATGTCTAAAGAATGCAGACATACACCTGCCTTATTGGTAGATGACGTTTTGGCTACTACATCATTGGAGAGTGTTGTTACATTACCTACTAGTAGGTCTCGTTTACAGCGTGTACATAGAGAGAGGCAAAAAAGTTTACTTATTCATTCTAAACCCTACAGTACATTAAGTTCAGTTTCCTTAGATGATTTTAAGTTAAAATAGTCTACTTTTATTCAAGAACGTAAGGTAGATATTCATTTTAACTTACATGTTTTGGTATTCACAACTAAGGAAAATTTAATTGATCTTTGCAGGAGTGAAACTTGGTTCATGGATGGTGTCTTTTTAATGAAAGGCAAGTTTGCAGATAGTTATACAGCATTCATGGGTTAATTTCATGTAATGACAATCAAAAATGTGTTCCCTTGTTGTATTATCTTATGACAAAAAAGTCCTTCAAATCATATAACTTCATGTGGGAATGTGTTTTCACATTATGTATACAGTTAGATGTAAATCCATATGTGAAGTTTTTACTATGTGATTTTGAATTAGCTGCAATAAAAAGTATAGCAGCTAATTTTTGTGATGTCAGCAACAAAGGATGTTTATTCCATTTCTCTCAGTGTATATTGTGCAAAGTACAACAGTTGCAACTATCAAAGTTGTATGGCAGTTGTGCTGAATTTCAAAGAGCTGTAAAGGAGCTTATAGCATTAAGTTTTTTACCTGAACATTAGGTCATACCAGCATTTAAAGAGCTAGCTAAAGAATTTCCTGTAGAGGGTAAAGAACTAGTGTGTTACTTTTCAGATGTATTTGTTTTGGGTCATGTAAGGAAGCAGTTTGCTCACTCTATAACATTAGGTAGGTTTCCTCCTATGTATCCTGTTTTGTTTTGGAACGTGTCGAGTTTAAACGATAGTTCTTTGCTGCGGACACATAATTATGTTGAAGGTTGGCATCGGTGAATCAGATGTCTCCTTGGAAAATGAATCTCCAATATTCCATGTGTGTTGTCTATATTAGTTCTTGAGCAAAACAGGGTAGATGAAATCCACCTTCAACTAATGTCAGCTTGTGCTGTATCACCGAAGAAAAGGAAGACTCTAGATCGTGAAAGATGTTTGCAGTCTGCACTGTCAAAGAAGCAGGAATACAACAGTGCTGAGCTTCTTCATGCTGTAGCTATGTTGCTTAAAGTATGAATGTATGGTTGTTAACATCTGAATAATATGCACCATTTACTAAATGGGGTTTATATTTCATTTACTTATTGTTTAGATTATTTTTAACATTATATGCAGAAAATTTCTCTCGAGTAGCAGTATTAGGTTAAGTATGGTACTGGTGTGTGGATCATGTGATATGTATCGTAGTTACGTACACATCAGCACTTATAGGTGTTTTTTTTTTTTTTTTAGTAAGTTTAGTTCCTTACGGTATCGCACCAGATTTTGTTTGCTGGCCAAATAGAAGCATTCAACATTTTGAGATTCGGGATTTAAGTATTTCGCTATTTTCTGTTTTCGCTCTTTATGTGTCGCTTATTAGGTATCCGCTCAAACGTATTTTCGACTTGCTAATATAGACCCTTTAGGGGGTCTATATTAGCAAGTCGAAAATACGTTTGAGCGAATATCTAATAAGCGACAGATGTTAGTTGAACGAACTTAATGTCAAAGTCTTTAAATATTGAAAAAAGTAAGAACTAAATGTTTTAGTTGGCCAACTGACGTCTATGACATAAGTGCGTGGCTAAAATAATAAAAAATTAAAACCCTAGTCCCACTTTAATTTATACATATATATTATCTATAATATATTCAATAATAAATGTCTGTGTCTATTACAGAAAAAGAAATATGTATTGAATAAAATGTTACTATTGTTTTGCGCGTACTATTTACGTGCAGTTAGAGAGGTACTATAGTGTGCATATTGCATTTACTATATGCAACAATGGCTTACGCTCTTTCAACAAGACCTGGTGTGATAGGCAATTTGTATGGAACTGTACAGTCTCAAAAGATGAAACAGATGCTTATCATTGACGGGTATTTGTATGTATTAAAGAAACTATCAAAACAAAAATGTATTGGTGTTGTCGATTGAAAAATAGTCATAATGTAAATGTAGGGCTATAACTAGCAGTAAAGATTTGCAGGAAATGTTACTTAAATCAAGTGTACATCAGCATGTTTCAGATCCAACTGAGGTTGATAAATACATTGCTTGTAGTAAATTAAGACAAATGTCTAAAGAATGCAGACATACACCTGCCTTATTGGTAGATGACGTTTTGGCTACTACTTTATTGGACAGTGTTGTTACATTACCTACTCGTAGGTCGCTTTTACAGCATGTACATAGAGAGAGGTGAAAAAGTTTACTTATTAATTCTAAACCCTACAGTACATTAAGTTCAGTTTCCTTAGATGATTTTAAGTTGAAAGAGTCTACTTTTATTCAAGAATGTAAGGTAGATATTCATTCTAACTTACATGTTTTGGTATTCACAACTAAGGAAAATTTAATTGATCTTTGCAGGAGTGAAATTTGTTTTATGGATGGTGTCTTTTTAACGAAAGGCAAGTTTTGTAGACAGTTATACCGCATTCATGTGTTAATTTCACATAATGACAATGAAAAATTTGTTCCCTTGTTGTATTGTCTTATCACAAAAAAATCCTTCAAATCATATAACTTCATGTGGGAATGTGTTTTCACATTATATATACAGTTAGATGTAAATCCACATGTTAAGTTTTTACTATGTGATTTTGAATTAGTTGCAATAAAAAGTATAGCAGCTAATTTTAGTGATGTCAGCAACAAAGAATGTTTATTCCATTTCTCTCAGTGTATATTGCACAACGTACAACAGTTGCAACTATCAAAGTTGTATGGCAATTGTGTTGAATTTCAAAGAGCTGTAAAGGAGCTTATAGCATTAAGTTTTTTACCTGAACATTAGATCATACCAGCATTTAAAGAGCTAGCTATAGAATTTCCTGTAGAGGGTAAAGAACTAGTGTGTTACTTTTCAGATATATTTGTTTTGGGTTGTGTAAGGAAGCAGTTTACTCATTCTATGACATTAGGTAGGTTTCCTGCTACGTATCTTGTTTCATTTTGGAATGTGTCAAGTTTAAACGATAGTTCTTTGCCGCAGACACAAAATTATGTTGAAGGTTGGCATCGGCGAATCAAATGTCTACTTGGAAAATGAATCTCCGATATACCATGTGTGTTGTCTATATTAGTTAGTGAGCAAAACAGGGTAGATGAAATCTGCCTTCAACTAATGTCAGCTTGTGCTGTATCACCGAAGAAAAAGAAGCCTGTAGAGCGTGAAAGACGTTTGCAGTCTGTACTGTCAAAGAAGCAGGAATACAACAGTGCTGAGTTTCTTCGTGCTGTAGCTATGTTTCTTAAAGTATGAATGTGTGGTTGTTAACATCTGAATAATATGCACCATTTACTAAATGGGGTTTATATTTCATTTACTTATTGTTTAGATTATCTTTAATGTTATACGCACAAAAGTTTTCTCGGGTGGCAGTATTAGGTTAAGTATGGTACTGGTGTGTGGATCATGTGATATGTATTGTGGTTACGTATACGTCAGCACTTATAGGTGTTTTTTTTTTTTTTTTTTTTTAGCAAGTTTAGTTCCTTACGGTATCGCACCAGGTTTTGTTTGCTGGCCAAGTAAAAGCATTTGACATTTTGAGATTCGGGTTTTATGTATTTTGCTATTTTCTGTTTTCGCTCTTTATGTGTCGCTTATTAGGTAGTCGCTCAAACGTATTTTCGACTTGCTAATATAGACCCATCTTTGGGATGTGGAAGGAAACCGGAGCACCTGGAGGAAACCCACGTGGCCACAGGGAGGACATGCAGACTCTGCACAGAAGGCACCCCAGCCGAGGATGGAACCAGAGAACCTCTTGCTGTGAGGCGATAACGCTAACCGCTGCACCCCTGTGGCCACCAATTAAGTCAAATTATACTGTTACTGAATAATTAGAAGACATACATCATTTGTATCTATTTAAAAGGGAAAAGTATGTAAAGTACTTATAATGGGGAAAAGAGAGAAAAGGAACAATGGCAACAAAAAAGAATAGGAAGAAAGAAGAAAGAGAGAATGTTATTTAAATACGTAGTATGAAATGTAATTAAAAGATGTAGATAAAGAAAGGAAAAGAGAAAGTTAATAATAAAAATTATTCACATTATCTTACAGCATAGACACTTTCCAGAATCAAATATATTATGATTTATAAAGCAAAGCATTTTAAATTAGGAGGAATGTATTCATTTGTCCTTTAGTTTCTTAGTTTTATTTGCTCCTTCATTCACAGACCATCCATTTTTTTGTTGCCTGTCTCTTCAAACTCTGGGATGAGCATTCCATTTCTTCTATGTCTGACAGTATTTTCTTCTTTTGGATAAATTCTACTGCTTTTTGTAGGGAATCTAATATCTTCACTCCTTTTGGCAAGGTGATTTTTATTCTTGCCGGAAAAAGCATCTGAGCTTTAATATTGGCTTTTTTCAAGGACTTCATTAGAGGAACACATTCCTTTCTTCTGGATATGACTGTAGAGGTGTAGTCATTGTCAAAACAAATCACTTTTTTACCCATCTTGATAGGGGAATTAGTCCAAGATAATGTCAGCACTAAGTCCTTGTCTTGTGAGGAAAGAAATCTAACTATTATATACCTGGGGTTAGATGAACTCAGAGATAAACCTGGATTTTCCAGGGACCAATGAGCCCTCTCATTTCCAAAAGAGAGGGATTCAGGCATGTTTGGTGCTGATGAAAACCACCTATTGAGGATTTGAATCATGTTAGCACCCTCTTCTTTCTCATGAATTCCATATATTCGTATGTTATTCCTCCTTCACCTACTTTCAAGGTCTTCCAGTTTCTCAATCAGCCTGGTATTTTGTTTCAGAAGAATTCATTGTGATGTTCATTTTCTGTCACTCTAATATCTAGGTCAGTTACTGTTTCCTCTAAGGCAAGAATCTGTTCAGATTGTTTTTTTTTTTTTTTTTTTGCTATTCCATTTAGAAGTTCCAGTTGTTTACTGCATTGTTTGATAATATCCATTTTGTTTTTAAATTTGGCCATTTTTAGTGTCAGTTCTTGGATGTTTGTTATTATAAGATGTAGTTCTTCACCACACTCTCCTGGTGTGGGTTCTTCAAGTTGCTCATCTTGAGATCTCCAGTAGAAAACGTCTTGACAGGAATAATTAAAAAATTCTCTTGACTATGTATTCATTTTTAGAAAATAATAAATAGTCTATGTTAATCTAAATTTAAGTATACTCTTAGATTTTTCTAAAAATTAAAGTATATTTCCTGTCAGGATATTGAAATCTAAGCAGAGCTATGGATTTCTGCTGCTATCAGACTGGCATCTTGGCCACACCCCCTTATGTGCTTTTCTGATAATTGTTTTATCAAATATCTTAATTTTACACATTTTGCTTAATTAATGAACCCTTTGTGTCTCTCGCTTGTTTAATAATGCAGTTTGTGCTCTTATTTTTTTTTTTATAAAATAAATAATTTGTGCAAATTTTCTTTACCTATAGTTCATTTCTGGCACTTTTTTGTGCTTGATTTTCTTAGTTTCACTTCACTGTTAACTCTGCACCTCATAGCTCTGAAAATCAGTCTCTGGAATCCCACTTCTGACACCATGTTGCTCGTCTAGTCAGGATAAAATAGACGAGTCTTTGTGGGTTCTGTTTAAGTGGTATACATTCATTTGTTTGTACAGAGGTTGTACGATTTGCCAAAGTGCGAAAGTACAACCTCCAGATCTCTGAAATTATGAAAAAAAGGTGTGACTTTCAAATGAGAGAATGCCCATTTGCATTCGCTCATTTGAAGTCGGCATTTTGGGTGCATATTGCACTATAGCGGAGATTGGGAAATGAATCCTTTCCCTAACGGCAGTGCGATCTCAGAGTTTTTATATTAAAGTAGGTGGGTGTGGGGGTGCAGCCCCACACATGGGGGTGCAGGGGAGCTTGCTGCCCTGCATAGCACTGTATGTAAATTTTTCAATCTTGAAAATGGTTGAATCTCGTTTTCGAGATTACCATTTTTGAAATCTTGGTATGTTCGGAGTGTTGTGATTCGACATTTAAAGTCATACAACCATACGACTGCCGAAATGTCAATAGTCGATCCAAACAGGAGTCACCACACGGAAGAATCAAATAAAACTTTCTTTATTTTTCCATAAAAACTGCACAAGCGCTTTCAGAGGTTAGCTACGCTTCATCAGGTGTAAATATTGAAAGCAAATGAACCATCTTTATACAAGACTTTTAGGCGGGAAAAAACAGGTGATCAATTAACAATTAAAACACAATTGAAGCAGTTAGTGTTTTGCTTAAAGCGGCAAAACCCTAACATTAAAACACAGTATAAACAACATTTCAAAATCATTCAGTAGTAAAAACATCCAGTGCTCTATTAATGCAATATATTTAGTGTATAACGCACAGATGATAATATCATAAAAGACAAATACATCACAAATAATGAATTAAAGCCAGTTAATACTAGCTTACAGTTTGTTGCCACACTCTTCTATAGAATGCACTCTGATGTTATTACAAACTCATGACCTAATAATTTTGTATTCATCTGACAGGGGACATATATCAACAGATTAAAGTTGTTTAACTTTTAAAGCCGGCGAGACCATCTTTTTAAAACTAAATCGCTTGACCACATAAAGTCTACATGGCATAAAGATATATAAAATATATAAAAGCCTCATTAGAACATTACTGATAAAATATATATATAACAAAAGATCCTCAGATCAACTCAAACTGTCACCAAACCACCTTCAGATCTTAAATTTTTAAAACCAGACATCATCCAACAATCTTACTACCGCATAAGGTCCCTAGCATCCGACAACCTTATCAAGTAGTAATAAAAGATCTAGAAGCAAAAACTGAAACATAATAAACATAATAAATGTAATAGCTAGACTGTTCTCCTTATGAACATCATTCTTACTTCCCAGCTTTACATAAGGAAAGAAGCGAGAACTCCCATGTTCAAAAACATTCATATACGGGAACACCCCACATCCAAACTTGGAATCCACTCACCTCAAACCTTCCTAGTGTCTGTCACTCCCATACCTAGCTACATAAAATTCGAGATGACCAAATCTGGCGAGTAAACAACTGCCTTATCGTAACTTATTAAAAAAGATGTTATTCGCCAGATAGCTGAGATGATTAAAATCTTGGTATGTTCGGAGTGTTGTGATTCGACATTTAAAGTCATACAACCATACGACTGCCGAAATGTGTTTTGGTCAAATGAATGTACACCGTTTAAGCAGCTTTATTATGTACAAACATATCAGGATTGAGGTTTAATAACTTTATCTTAGATAAACTTGTAAACAAACTAGTTATTATGCTCATATATGCTCAGTCTCTGGTTGTACTCTCAAAATGGCACTGAAGCTAGCATTTGCTTGTTATTTATATGGAAGTGCTGACCTTCAAACTCTTGTTATAGGTACAACACATACACACTATTCTACATTTGCTTTTGAAGGCGAGCTGCGGTATGAATATTCAATAAGTGCTGCTGCTCACTGTGCAAACACATAAACTCTGTGCAGGCTTTCAGCAAAGCCTACATGGAGTTTATTGAATCCCAGTGTCTGACTATTACATATGTGTTTAGTTTACTGGTTCTTCTGATTTTAAAAATATTATTTTGCATACTGCTTTGTAGTTTATTTCATTGGCTTTTAATTTTGTTTCATAATATTGCAGTTTACTTTGTCTTACTTTTGTTTTCTATAAAGCAGTATTTTTTTTGGCTTTTTTATTTTTCTGGTATTACTATAGATCATGTCTAACAATTCTATTTCCCTTATTCTGTAGCACAATGATGTTATATAAAGAATAAGTCTTATGGCTGGAATTCAGTCTAGCTAATTATGAGAACTTCTATATTATCATCACAATGTGTGTTATTATAATGGATTTTAGAATGACACTTTTGAATGAGTGTTTATGCAGGGGATAATGCTGCATAATGAATCTCTGCAGTCATGAAAATGGCAGTAATTACACAGCTAAGCTGACCATGCTAAGCATGATCATGTGACCAAGTGACATTGGCATGCATGCAGCATGCCTGATGCCATACGTATTCACATGCACATTGAAGCACTCCATTGCTGCTTCACTGACATAGTGAGGAATCCATACATGGCTCCACCACAAAGTACCAACTGATTTTTCTTATATAAATAGAAAGAAAACAGGGTTATAGTATAGTCAGAAATGGAACACAGAGAAGGACAATGTGAGGGGAAGTGTGTTTTGGGGTGGGTAAAGAAGAGTATTTTTAGGGACAGGTTCCCATTTATTTTTTTTTTTGTTTTTTAAGAAGTGTAGGCTAGTAACATGTGGAAAGTATGGGTAAGAAGAAGACTATAGGGAAAGATTCAGGATCAGACAAACATATAAAGCACACAAAGACTGCCAGGGGAAGTTGTGACACACAAAGGGGAAACAAAGGATAGCTGCAGATTGACAGATGTTGAAAAAGTGAAGGACTGCACTACACACAAGGGATGACATTTGACACAAAAGAGTGGAGAACGTAGTGATGAAGGATAGAGAGGTGTGAAGAAGGCTTGCCAAGCTGGCTTTGGGGGGGGGGCACCCTGGAAGTCAGTCACCTCCGTGACTGATATCATGAATGCCCTCTGACTCTGGAGATCCAGCAGTTGAGACAGAATGGCTACTCAACTCTACAAGCCATACAAGGGGTGCCAATGCAAACATTAAATTGATGGTCCATTTCAGTTCTCACCAGCTGATATATCTGACCTAGGAAAGCCCTTCACACCACTCTCCTATGAAGACCCTATGTCTCTCACCAAAGAAGTAGGGACCACAAATGTCCGGCTCTGGTCATCTTGCATGGGGACACATTCATTGTTTTGCAGAAATGCAGACCTGTGGACTGCTGAGGACACAGCAGTCACTGCAATGGTCAGTGCTGAGCCTCTCTTCTGCCTGTACCATCCCACAGAAAAGGAAAATAAAAGGCAGAAAAGCAAAATATCAACATAAAATAATAAATAGCAATTGGAAATGAGAGAAAAATTATACCGTTATGGATGGTCAGTGATATTTCATGCAGATTATTAAAATATCACCTGAATGAACTCTATTTATTTATTTTAGTTTGTTTAACAGGGTAGTACGGTGATCACTATAGATCATTTGCAGGCCCAGGCCCAGGTGAAGACATTCTCCAAAAAGACAGTAGAGCAGAGGATTAAAGTAGAAGTGATGCAAGTTTGGAGGGATTTAGGTTATGTGTCCAGTGGAACAACACTTGCAGTCATATTTTTGACAAATGTGTCTTTGGAGCTAAGCTCTGAAGTGGGGGAAACAGGAGGCTTCTTTAAGGTGTCTGGAAGGAGGAATTTAACTGGAAGAGGTTGCAGAGGTTATAGGGGTTAGTTTTATTATGGAGTTTGGCTGCATGATGTGGAAAGGCACCTGACTGAAGCAGTTAGAAAACAAGAGATGCTAGGAATCGCTCAGCTCTGTAAGAGACTTGTAGCCATTTGGCCTTTGAGAGGGTGATGCAATTGTGTTCCCGAGGGGAGGAACTGGAAATAAATCAGCAGATTTTAGACTGTAGAGTGGATGAGTTTTTTTCCAGAGGCTGTGGCTATGATGGGGAGCCCATAATCAGGTCGAGCAAGGACTCCTTTGCTTACTTGAGAAAACCAAGACAACAAACAGCATACTACAAAGGTAAAGGAATACTGAAAAAAATAGATAAAATGTACATAATTCCAGAACAACACACCAGTTATATGTTGTACACTTTATGATACTCTTACTGAAATAAAAATAACAGCAAGCTCAAATATAGTGGTACTATGCACACATCCAGCATGAAATGCTACAGTGGATGGGTGGGCCTCCAGTATACCAGCTACTGACCATGTGCAAGGAAAAACAAACAAACAAACAAAGCTCACATGCCCTGAGCTGCCACACTATAGTACAGTATTAAAACAGTTACTCTATCATAGTACACAGGTCTGTTGTCACCAAGTGTTGGCTGGTATGGATTGTCTCTCTCTCTCTCTCTCTCACACACACACACACACACACACACACACACACACACACACACACACTCACACTCACACACCGATCAACACACGTAATCAACAAGTAAGCATGTCTTAGCATTGGCCCAAAGGAACACCAACAGCTGAAGAAGTTAAGAAATTAGATGACAGAGATACTGCTATAGGCCCTACACATACATGGCAAACATATCCTTGAGAACAGTAAACCAGGTAGGACCTTCCATTAACAGATGTGATAGAGACTAGCGAAGGACATCAGTGCAGTGGGTGGCCATAATATGACAAAACAAAAGGTGCACTGCAGGATCACCAATGTGTTATTGCATGCTAAGATCAAGGTACAGGAATCTGCCAGACAGATGGACCTCTAGGGTTGACCACGTACACATGGATAGAGGAATTCCAAGTATCCCTCACTGGGGGAAGTGTGGGAATCCACATACATGGCATGTGGGATGTGGGAGCTGGGCTGATGATGAATGCCTGAATGCCTGTAAGGGATGCTCCAGGAGGGAAGAAGCACATACCATTTCTATAAGACATTGACTTGCACCTTTGTATGATTAACTCAGAGAAATTAATTAGAATTTATGTCATCCAATGGCTTCAGAGCTCCAAGAGCAACAACATTCACCAAAAGGTACACATCAGTCCATGGCCTATATATATACAGAGAGAGAGAGAGAGAGAGAGAGATAGGACATGGTGGTGAGAGTAACACTAATGTACACTCTAGTTATCTGTGTACAATCACAGTTTCCAAACTTGGGGATCTAGCACAGCAGGTCTTAACATAACTGATTTCATCAGATCACTGGAGGCTAATGATAATGATAATGGCATCATGCACATGGTACATTCTGAGACATGGTGGTATTGTCAGCAATATTAACAGTGAAGGGCACATGCACATCACTAAAAGGTGTGGTGACTGTATAAGGCCATAATGAACTTACAGCATTGCCTGTGTTAAGCAAAGGTCACCATGGCCATGTTAGCCTCACTTTTATTACACAGAGGGTATCACTACAGACAGCATCAGGTGGCTGCACTGTCTGC
Organism: Protopterus annectens; assembly: GCF_019279795.1. Classification (NCBI taxonomy): domain Eukaryota; kingdom Metazoa; phylum Chordata; order Ceratodontiformes; family Protopteridae; genus Protopterus; species Protopterus annectens. Next base: position 166,042,332 of record NC_056725.1, read on the forward strand.
GCTGTCTCTGAGGTGCAGGAACACAGCATAGAGGAGAAATATGTAGGAAGCCATTGCTGACATAACTTCAGAATATTAACCTTGGCATATATTGGTAGATGTACAGCTTAGTAATTCAGGCGCAGTTGGCCAAGGATCACATTATGCCAGAGACACTGAGTGTATTCTGTGGCCTATATGACAAGCCTGCAGTTGCTGCACTGCAGGACATTCCACAATTCATGTAGAATACCATGGTATATAAGGACCTGGAGCAGACATACCTGGTGAAACAGTGGTTTTCAGGTTGCCATCCATACGATACAGGGAGCAGGCCTGGATAGTCATGTTTCATAATAGACACACATTACACAATCACATGACAGGCTTACACAGAGGATGTACACCAGTCCAGAGATTACCTTACTGCTAACACTGTCCATGGCTACCTCAGCCCAGACAATAGAGACACTCAGAGACATGGTTACTGCTCTTCTGATTTCATGATGGGCTCACAACACCAAGCAATCTAACCAGGGTCCCAAAGTTCAGTGTCATCACTTTCCCTTATAGTCCTACTGCAAGTACCACATACATGTGACCATTCATGGAGGCACAGGTGCCAACATTGTGCTGGAATGCTATAGTGAGGCATATGGTGAGGATTCTGCATATTCACCTTATACATTATGCCATCCCTTGGACAGAATGCCTTCAGGTCCTGACAGTGAGGCAGCACATGGTACATCCAGTCCATATTCAATCTATGGAAGCTTTGCCCTACCCCGGAGAATGCTGTCCTTGTTTATAACCCCAGCCTCCTAGTGTTGTGCATGGCTACTCCATCCACCAACAATGACCTTACTGCCTATGCTAGAAATACTGTCTATTGTTCCTCTACATCACTGCACCTGAGCAAATGATGATGATTGTGCCCTGCTAAACCCACTGGCCTGCATGAGTATGGGAAAGTGTGATATTCAACATGGATAGTCATTGCACTGTAAGGTATAGTCTGGGAGTCTTAATGTATAAATAAGTTTTATTCTTTGTTATGTTAATCACAGCCCAGTGTTGTGATCAGACACCGCCTTCTTGCCAGTGACATGACATATGTCATCTATCTCTGTTTTTCACAGATAGTTCGTCTGATGGTTTCTTACCTGGTTCCTAGTCTGCTTTTGCCAAAGGTATGTGTTGTGTCGCAAAGTTTTGTTTGCACCCCACATTATAAAGAATGGCAGAGTCCACAAATATCTTCCTGCAGGTCTTTGAAGCATACTGTAGTGCTCTGACAGGAAGTGGAAGTGTGCATTCAGCAGTTGAAACACACATTCAACAATGTTGCATGTGTACAACAGTACAATATTATATGTCACCTCCATCATTGCATGCGGCTGTGGATCAAATCGATAGCTATGATCCCATGTTGTAAGCAGCATCACATACAGCACACGCCAGTAGAAGCCATTATGAGTGGTCTGCAACCCAGATGCAGGAGACTGAACTATCATGCTCTTTATGGGTGGAAATAAGTGCACCTGTCAACTAGATGATCTTGTGGAAATCCATCCTGCATGAAACAGTGGCAAAAGTTGAATGTGTGACAGATGTGAAAACTATGTGAACAGTCAGGATAGTACACAGACACACTGTATATAATATTCTGTGCACTGCACACTTTCTAGCAGTTGGTTGAGGGGAAGCTTTTCCAGAAGATATAATGGACACCAGGCAGGGCAGGTTGGTTCTTGATGGCAATGTGAGTGCAGTTACAGGCCCCCAGGACCTCAAGAAAATAGGCTATGCCATAGGATGACAGAATAGAGCTGATTCTCTCCCCTGCTCTCAGTGGAACTGAAATGTGCTCTTTTGCATGCTGCAACATTATATTGAGGAAATGAAAGGTCACTGTAGCAAGGATGGTTAAGGCTACATGAACCTCCATGCACACTGATATAGATAGAGGGTCATACATCCCTCTTGATTTTAAATAAGGAAGTCTGATAGTTGTTGACTATCTGTTGGTTGTGGAGGTGATTTCATGTCACTTGCCGACAGACTCTCCCCTGAGACATTGGGTGGTGGTGCACAACATCAAGGATTCTGGCGCTCAGGATATCTACTAACACACACTGACCAGACCTCTCAACTGTCCCAGTTTTGGTGCAATGTTCCTATTTTCAGGCCTTATTTAGGATGTCTCTATTTCAGGACATATGTCCCTAATTTCAGGCTTGATTTACCCCTTCTCTCAATTTTCTGAAGCCCTGCATCAACTGATTTTTGTAGCTGTCTAATATATAGAAAAACATACTACATGACCAACATAGCCTATTTTTGTAAGGTCCTGGGGGCCTGTGCATTCTCCTATTAACCTGGTGAACTTGGGCATCCTGAGGCAATGTAGCAACTGCCTCTTGTACACTGACAATCCTCTCCTCTTACCTTCCAACACTCAGACTTGCGAGAGATGCACTTATATATCCAAATTGACAGCCACGCACTCTCCAGCCAAGACCTGAATAGCTGGTCAAGAGGAGAAGGTCAACACTTGCACCACACCACATGGAACACATAGCCCTCTGGAACACACACCAGCACTGCCTTCACATAAAAATACAAACCACACACCAATCTTTGCAGAGGGTCTCATAAAAATCTATCCAAGCAGCAGAGCCCTCCAAGGCAGAAACAAACTCGACCACAACAACACAATACTAATCACGAGACATATAATTCTCCTAAACAGTGTGCCACTCAACCAAAGCCCCTAAGGCAAAACAGCATCCCCAACACACTGGTCATAGGTTACTCAATAGCGAGGCACACTCATGTCCCACTCACTAGGTTGAATAAGGAGAAAGTAACAGTCAGCTGCCTGTCAGGTGCCAGGATCTGACACATAAAGCATGCACACAGGTCACTCAATAACAGGGACAAATATGTCTCTGTCATTGTACATGTGGGTGTGAATGACCTGAGACATACCTCTCTGGACTGCATGAAAAGAGATATGGAGGAGCTCTTGGATTATGTAGCCCAGGCGGGTATGACCCTAGCCCTGAGCAGCATCCTACCATCACCCAGAATGATACCACAGTACAAGCCGAAAATGATTGATTTCAACAATTGGCCAAGTTTCTGGTGTCATTCTAAGGGGATCCAGTATCTGTCTGCCTGGGATGACATGATTGACAGACCTCAATGCTTTGCCAGAGATGGCCTTCATCTGTCACACCTGGGCTTCCGGATACTGGCCAAGGCTTTTGCCACCCCTATAGTGCCTTTTTTTTTTTTAGGTGGTGTTCCAAAGACCAAATTACTACCGTAACAGCTACAAACAAATGCAGTCTGAGGGTCATGTTGCTCAATGCTAGAAGTCTAAATCTCAACATGCACTCACTCGAGGCACTCCTTAAAATGGAGAACATCGACATTTGTGCTGTAACAAAGACCTGGTTCAAGGCAGTAGAAAACACCCCTGCACTAACAGGCTATAACACATTCCACACCTTTTGGCCCCAGAACTTAGACTGAAGCTCCAAAGGCAGTGGTGTCTCCATATTCATAAAGGATGTGCTCAACTCCAGACTAATAGCACAACATAATTCATCAGAGATACTTCAGGTGCAGCTAACATTGGGTAAGACAGTGATTCAGGTCATAGCCTGCTATAGGTCCCCAACCATGTCCCAAGACTTGTGCTCCACATTCCTAAGTACCCTGGAGAATATTAGGGTCCAACCTAACACTCTCTTGATAGGCGACTTCAGCTACCCCTCCATTAACTGTGTAAACTACTGATGTACCAAAATACTTGCCCAACATTTCCTGGAGTGCATTAATTCCAATGTCCTGGACCAGCTCGTTCTTACCCCCACTAGGAGGTTGCAACGTCCTTGACCTGGTCATTACTAACATGGGTGACCGGTGCTCTACACCAATAGTCAGCACCTCCCTGGTTATAGCTGACCACAAACTAATCACCTTGGAAATACACATCCCCCCCCCAGCAAAGGTAACCACCATGAAAAACTTCTCCAAAGCTAACTCTGGGATCCTAAAAACAGAGGTGGCTAACTTCATGGCACACATGCAAATGGAGAATAGTTGCATGACTGCAGAATCATACACCAATGCACTGTACGAACATGTACAGAAATGCATGGATCTCACCATACGCAAAAGAACCAAGACACTCTCCTCCAAAAAATGGAAGGCAATCTGGTGGTCCACCTGCCATAAAAAAACTCTACAACAGAAGGAGGAAACTGATACTGAATAAGGTGAACTCCCAAGACTGGAAAAACTCCCTTATCTACCTCAACAAAAAGTTGAGATCCCTCAAGTCCTCTAAAGCTAGGTATGAAAACTGAATTGCAGCAGATAGTAAAGACAACCACAAGGCCTTCTATAGTTATGTAAAGAATCTCCATGGCAATGCCCAGATTTGCTCTGAGCTACTGCATGATGGTACCTCCTATACCGAGCCAACAGATATTGCCAGTATACTGGCCGACAGATTCAGTGCCAACTTTACCCCCCCTCCTCCCCCAAAGGACCAATCACAATACCAGTAGATTGCCAGGCACCCAGTATTACTGCTGCACAGGTTAAAAGAGCACTGTCCAAGGCCAAAAATACAGCTTCTATGAGACCTGACAATATCCCTGGTTGTGTTCTACATGAACTACAGAGTGAACTAACAACCTATCTGGAGAATCTTTATTTGCAAATTCAGTAGGCAAAACCTTTAATTCACTCCCATCTGACCTTATTCTGAACCCCTCCCTTAATCAGTTAAAAAAAAATCTAACCCAGTATTTTAAAACTCACTGGTTATGTCCTTGCTCTAACCCTGACTAAAGCCTCAACTACTTCCATATCCTTGCAATTTTTTCACAGCAACTTACCTCTTACACTAAAAGGTTTGAAAAGAGAAACTGTAACATCTCTGCAGATACTCTGTATATAGCTGCACCTATAGGTTTGATAAGTGAAACTGAAACATATTTGTATATATTTCTGAATATAAACTGTTTTCTTCATAGACTTGAAATGTGAGACTGTATCATGTATGTTAATACAATATGGTTGTGCATGTACTGTAGCTTGCTTGTCTTTATCTGTTTTTAAGTTTGGAACTTTTCTCCCCAATCCTCTGCTGAAAATGGACATGAATCCAGTTCAACAAATGTAAAATAAGATAAAATAAATAAAAAATACATAAACTGACACCTCACTTGTGTGCTCTGTTCAATCACAGCCTCACCTCAGGCTTTGTCCCTGCTGAATGGCGCACTGCTACAGTTATCTCTCTCCACAAAGGAGGATTGACTACAGACCCTGGGAACTATCGCCCCATTAGCCTGATGAGTCTGATATGCAAAACTGTGGAATGCATCATCATGGACCTAACAAAAAAGGATATAGGGAATCTCCAAACTCAGGATCCCACACAGTTTGGTTTTGTGAAGGGTAGATCATGCCTGCTCAACATGGTTGATGTCTTTGAGTCAGTCACCATAGCTGTGGATGAAGGCAAGGCAGTTCATACAACCTACCTTGATCTGGCCAAGGCTTTTGATATCATTCCCCACTCAAGAATCATAGAAAAACTCAAAGCTTGGCAACAACCCCTATATCACTAGGTGAGTTGCAAACTGGCTCACAGATAGAACCCACAGTGTGAAACCAGCTGACTCCAAGTCAGACTGCCGATTAATCACGAGTGGAGTCCCACAGGGTTCAGTCCTGGGTCCTCTCCTGTTTGGTATCTACTTCTCTGAAGTCCAGGCCAACATGAAGGGACTCTGTCTGACAAAGTTTGCAGATAATTGCAAGTTGGGAGCTATTATTAACTCCCCAAGTGATGTGACATCCTACAGAATAGCCTCACTGTGACCAATGACTGGTGTCAAAACCGTGGCCTTAAGCTCAATGCCAAAAAATGTGTCGTCATCCCCTTTGGGAAAAACCCAGTTCGCATGAATTACCACATTGATGGTAGTCCACTGAGCACAGAAGACATTATAAGAGATCTGGGAACACGGGTTGACAGCAACCTCTCTTTTTATCACCACATTGCCACTGTGGTCAGAAAGTCCTTCACTGTGGCACATCTCATTACTAAGGGTTTTGCATCCAGGAAGAAAGAGGTCATTGTCTCCCTCTACTCTTCCCTCATTAGACCAATCATCGAGTACAATGCCCCATTTGGAATGTTCCTCACTAGACACCTGCAACAACTGGAGAGGCCACAGAAGTACCTCACAAAGAGGATCGAACACTTGTCATATATGGACAGACTCAAAAAACCCCAACTATTCTCTGTCTCATATCACCTACTTAGAGACAATCTCTGCTTGACCTACAAAGCCATGTCTGACCCAGCTCTGTTAGAAATGCTACATCTAAAGAAATCCCAATCCCTCTACACCACATGCTCCAGAGACCACAACCTCATTACCACAATTAACAGAACATGCTGGAGGGACAGGTTCATAACTCAGAGGCTGCCCATGCTATGGAACAGACTTTCCATACATGTCAAGCAGAGCACCTCCCTGACCATCTTCAAGATAAATCTTGATGAGTGGACGGGGAAACAGAAAATTCACCCCGGGGATAACACCAGTGGCTCTACTCAACAGAGGTACTGGGAACTAATGTCAGGTGGCACTATGCCAAGGTAATCCTATGGCTAGGCTTGTAAAGGCCCCAGGGCTATAAGCCTAGTACACACCTATGAACCCATGAACATACTAGTGGCAACAAGAATTAAAAAAAAAAAAAAGAACGCACATCTTACAACTCCTGTTTTTTCTGAAGCAAAAATAAATGATCTTGTATGATACAATATTACAACATGGTTAGTTAAGGTTAACAGATTTTGCACTATTTCAGTAACATGCTTATGTTTTCCATCATTTTTGTCATTTTCTCTTTTTTAAATATGTGTTTCTGAGGGATTCCTGTCTGTCTCAGATCACGTTACAGTAAGGATCAGGAAATGTGCCCTTTTCCCCACTACTGTAATCTAAGAGGTGATATATATATATATATATATATATATATATATATATATATATATATATATATATATATATATATATATATATATAATTAGCAGGAGGTGTAGCGGGTGCAGGGGGCTTCCCCTCTGCAAGAGCAGTTTTGCCGGTGTATGCAATTGTTGTCTTTGTTTCGAGTTTATTTCGATGGACTGAATTGTCGATTATATAGTTTTGACCATATGACATTCGACAATTGTCTGTTCGATTATTTGATATATATCCGTTTTTAGTACTATCTTACATTTCTGCTGGAAGCATAAATAGTTATGTCCTATTTGATACTCAAATTTTATGCTAATTAGTTATCCAGATTTTTAGCTTGATGTTCCTATTTTTTCAAGGGCCCTTTTTCCTTTTTCAATGTCTGCAGGTTGAGAGGTATGATAATGACTATGTAAAGCAGATGATACTCCTAACATTTCCGTACATGTTTTTCATCTGTTCACCAGAAAATGATGGGATACAGTGTGGCTTATTTCAATAATTTTATTATCTTCTGAATCTCACTGGCATTTTTGATTTCATTATTTGCATACATGATGGCTTTCATTAACATATTGACACTCATTTGCATGTCATTATACATTACTACAGTATTTTTCTGCTAGTGTCCACCTGCATGATTTTACACCCTGTGCACCAGAAACCTGTAGAGTTTCTATTTTATGCAGATTATTCTACTAAAAACATTGTGTATTTTGCTAAGTACAATCTTTGTAGTGCATTCTATATTGGTAAAACTAATAGAACTATGAAAGAAAGGGTGATGGAACATCTTAATGATAGGAACAGTAAACTTATTAATGTATTAGCTAAGTATATCTTATACTGTGGTGATCAGTACATTTTTAAATTCTTGGTCTTGCAAAAAACTAATGTGAGCCTTAGAGGAGATATTAACAATTAAACTGAATATGTTGAATTAAGGTGGATATTGGACTTTAAGGCATACTTATCACCTCGTCTTAACAGTACTGTATCTTTAAAACCTCTTTTGAAAAAAGAGGGTTGTGTCAGTGATTTTTAAGAATTTTTATTGGTTATTGGTTTTATTTAAATCTTGTATGCTAATTTATTTCTGTATTAAGGTCTAAAGAAGAGGATTGCATCGAAAGACCTTCCCTAAATCTGTGTTTTGTAATAAATTTCAAGTATTTTAATTTCCAGCCTACAATTCTCTTTATCTGCATTTATACATATATTTTTGGGATCTTGACTCCACCATCTCTCGATTCTCTACATTAGTACTGTATATGTTCCAAACACAGTACAGGACAGTTAATACAGTACAGAGTATTGTGGAATCTCATTCCAGGCATTCTGTACAGAAGGTGCGTAAATGATCTGTAAGGGTACATGGACTGCCATGAAAAATAAACACTCAAGGGAAGTGTGTGTATTGAATAGGGACACACAGATGAGTTGCAGGAATGAACACAGGGAAAGATGACAGCTGAAAGAACCTACTGTACAGCAGATGAGGGCATCTCAATGGAAGACAGATGTAGCAGGAGCAATAATCACATATTGACAAGGTACAGTACGGACTGCACAGTGTAAATTTATATTATATGACTGTTAGACAAGGTGACATAACAATGGAGATGTCTTCATGATATAAGTATCCCGACATGAACAATGGTGAGGACCTCTATCAGGGTGGTATATACAATTGGGGTTGGGTGCATATTGTGAAGCTGTGCAAACTGATTTGGCTGAATATGACTGTAATTTCAGCAGTAGTGTTCAACAGGTGAGACACAGTTACAGGCTCATGGACAACAGTAGAATAAGCATGCACAATAATGGACAATAGCAGAATAATAACACCAGTAAGCTCATGTTTTTGACACAACATATGTGATTCTAAGTGATCATAGATGGTTCTGCATGAACACACTTGTACAACTATTGTGAAATATCAGCATTCTATGAGGGTAATCAAGCACATCGTCCTGACACTGTAACATCTGCTGGAGGTGTTAGGAGGGACACTGCTATACCTGTATGTAACATTAAGATCAATACAGGCTAGTTGACTGGTATGCATGGTAGCTATATATGGCACAAGCCATACTGTCATGAATGCAACATATGCCATCAATATTGTCAAACAGCTATGCATGTACTGTGTGCATCACTGGAACAGCTGTCACACATGCATCTAGTATGACACCTTGCTGGGGTTCCACTTCATCAGTCAGTAATGTTTATGCAACAAAAAAAAACAAGGTTTGGCCAACAAGATGTGTGACAGCTCACTGTAGCAAAGGTGGTACACTTCAGATACACATCACTAGAAGATGTGTAGGGAGGTACATGAAGAAGCGTGCATTGTACTCTGTTACTGGCGTGATGAAGGCTGTGACCTATGGAGGTATTATGGCCTTTGAAGTGGATGTCATGCACATACTCAGTAGTAGTGTTATATACAAGGGAGTAGACACTACTGTGGCCACATGCTGGTGGACATTCCACATACCATATAGCCCAGGACACAAGTTACATACCAAATGGTCTGCTTATCAGGTGTGATGTCAACATTATCCTTGAGTTGTCTGTTTGCTTTCATAATTTAACAAATTCCCCCCATGTTTTTGTTCCATCTCATGTGTTGTCATGCCTGAGGCAGCAATCTTCTGTGTGTGTTGATATTGTCTGTATTATGCTAATATCACTGCTGAAGTCAATGATTGCCCAAAATCTGTAGTCCTCCAGACAGCTGTTTGGACACAGGATGTGTATGTCATCCTTGACATCTGTGACTTAAATAATGGACAGGAAATGGCCTAGCAAATATCCCTGGTATATTGACCTGATCACTGGTCACTTCATACATTTCAACATATTTAGATGTGACATATGTGATGCAGTGGTCTACCCACTTGGTGATTTAGGTGTTACGACCACATCTGACAGGGTTGAGTAACTACCTCAGTGTGGATTTGTGTCAAATGCCTTGGCCTAGTCAGGTTCCAGAAGATGATAGTGTTGTCATCATGCATGTCCTTGATGACCTTTTTGAGGACATCTAACAGAAGAAACAGACATTAACAACTCACATACACATTCTGTTGCATGCAGCTAGGATATTACTAGTGTACATTTAGAAAAGGTCCATGATGATATGTTGGTCTACCTCACAGATGAGGAGAGTTAGGATGTGTCTATACATGCATGCTGACTCCCCCTCTCAGATGGATGCATGTTGATGTACACCCTTCTATGGGGACATAGTCCATCTGGAGGGTGTGTTAAAGTGTGTATACAACTGTATCAGGTAGCTGTATGTTCTGAGTCACACTATAGGTGGTCTGTGATGTGGTGAGAGCTCATTAATTCTGTGTGATAGGGCTAGATGAAGGTAAGAGAGTACATACTGCTTATCTTGATTTGACCTAGGGTTGGGACACAATCCTCCACATGGGTATCATTGAGTAAACTCTCCCAGCTGGGGATTATCCCTTATGTGACTAGATGGTGAACCAATTGGCGCACAGATATAAGACATAATACTGTGAAAGTTGGTGAATCAATCTCTACCATTTGAGCTGTCACCACTGGCACACCCCAAGGATCTGTGCTGGCCTTTTACTTTTTGGAATCTATTCTCAACAGTCCAGGATAAAGTATACGGCCTTTGGCTTACCAAGTTTGCTGATTCTTGCATATTGGGTGCAATATGATGTTGACATATTACATGAGGGGTTAATGCAGACACATGATTGGTGCCAAAGCCACATTGTCTACAAATAAATGCAAAATATGTCATTATTTTGGCCTTCTGCAAAATGAAATTCCTTGCTAATTACAGTATTGACAACACTTCCCCTATGCTGAAACCCAGTGGTGCAAGACCTGGAAACACACATAGATAGTAATCGGAACTTCATCCACCTAGTGTCCACAGTGGTATGGAAAGGCTACATTGTGCACCTCATACGTCAGACCATTATGTCTAGATCTGAGGATGATATAACAGCACTGTACTCAAACCTCATCAGAGCACTAATAGTGTATAGTGTATAGTGCTCCCTTTTGCATCCATCTCAACAGACACCTGCAGCAGCTGGAGAGACCACAGGGGTTTCTCACCAAGAAAGTACATGGCCTAAAACTATGTCATGAAGTATGTGCATAGACTAAAAGCCCTGTGACTGTAATCTGTGTTGTATAGGATAAGGTGACTTGTGCCTGGCTTACAGGCCAGTCTCTCACCCTACCCTGATGGGAATACTGCACATCTGCAAATCAGCTATAGCTGACAACATCAGCAAAGTCTGGTGAGAGGAAGATGGTAATAGCAGTCTCCCACATGCTGGTGTAAAATGCTCTCTCTAATGTCTCTCTCTCTCTCTCACACACACACACACACACACACACACACACACACACACACACACACACACACACACACACACACACACACACCAGCTGACTGCTGTGAGAACAGAACCTCTAATTATCTAAGTACACTGACTACAGAACTCTGTATTTAAGGCAAGAGTCGCAGCTCAAGTCTAACTTGGAGAGTGTCAGCCATTTTATATGTGATGACATCCGCAGTGTCTGGTGGAGAGAAAATGATAATAGCAGTGTCCCACATGCTGGTTTAAAATGCTCTCTCTAATGACAAGCAAGTGCACAAACACACAAATCCCATTTGACTACTGTGAGAACAGAACCCCTACCTATCTAAGTACACTGATTACAGAACTCAGTACTTCACACAAGTGCCATGGCAGAAGCCTTACATTTATATGGCTGCAGGACAACTTATAGTGGATGAATCAGCACTGGATGTTAGAGAAAGGATGTTGGGAGGCCTGTATGAAATGGATGTGTAGGCATGTTCAGCTGGCAAGATATTTTAAGTTCTGCATGTTACCAGACTGACAAGTGTGCAATGTGTAGTATTTGGTGGTTGTGTTCCAATTTGCAGATATACTTTAAGAGACAGCTTTACAAACTATATGCAAACAGGTGTCCACATTACTACACATACTGAAAAATCTGAACGTGTATTGCCATTTTAAATATGTGCATGGTATATAACATAACATTTGTTATTTATTTATGTAGTGTAGTTGATATATTTCTGAACAAGTACCGAGAAACCTTGGTTGCAGTACTTGGGGGAGTTAACAGATGGCTGCATTATGAATATGTGACATTTTCTTAGCTAGGACCTTTATTTTTTTTCAGCTTTCACATGAAGTTTAATTTCAAGAACATTAAATTGACAGTAAATAAAAGTAATACATGGCATTTCTCGCTTTGCATAGCATACCACTGGGGTTTGCACAATGGTTGACAAAGTGTTTGTGCATGTGAGATACATATTTCTAATGGTTTCCCTGTTTGTGCATAGGTAAGCAATGTGCAAACACAAGGCTCATTGCTAAAATTATGAGAGTTAGTATTGAGTGAATGAAACACATCTGCTGCTTAGCTGACTCTGTGGCAGCAGATGCAAATGCATTGACAAATTTCTTTTTGAGCCCGGGTGATATAAGGGTTGAATCCAGGTGTATATAATACTTTTAATTAAGTAGTGATAATGGAATGAACTTATACTTTATACTACCTTCACCATGTGTTACATTGTGTTTATGTAGCACAGCATGTTTAAGTGGCATTGTGTGGAGGTAACCACACCAAGAAATAGATGTTCACTGTTTCTTGGCATTGGTGCATGATGCCAAAACTCTGTGCAAACATAGCGGTCAAAAAGTGAAGGGCTCCATTTTTTGTACTTATGTGTGTTGTGTGTGATTCTATTTTTTGATGAGATTATAGATGTTAAAAATGGGGTAGATAGGAAAGTGGTGAAATGAGGGGCAAGGAAGGGGAAGAATAAAGGGAAAGCAATATAGGAGTGGGCAGGAGGGAGGTAGGAAAGATTTCTTCAACAGTCACCTCCACATAGAGAGGTGACAACAATGCAATTATGTTGTATAGCCAAATGGACGAAATCAAGTGTGTCAAGAAAACATTTGCGAAATGGAGAGCTATGTATGGAATGATATTATTTTGTGGGACAGGTGCTGATTTTTTTTTTACTTCAGTAAGAGAGGAATGCTAGTTAAGGGACATTGGTATTTCTGTGTCAGGAAAGTTGAGTAGGTGAGGAAGCAAATGCAAACAAACAGGACAAACAAGAGAAGATGCAGTGATGGTGAGAGATACAAAAGATTGGGAGACACCATGATTGGAGTTAGGAAGGGGACAACACAAGCTCATGCTCATCAAACATGCAGACAGCAATAATCTAGTCCTCACCCACAGGACTGTCATCACTGTTCCCTTTCTGCACTGGTCAGTCGAGTGCTTGATGTCTTCTCCTCCTATAGACAAAGTGGGAGAGCAGCCTCTTCATGCAACATAGGTGTACACCGATAGTGCAGTGCTAGACCCTATCCACCAAGCCTGGCATCTCCTGGCAGGTGATGAAATCCCCACCTCTGCCAGTACTCCTGGATTTCCTGTATTAGAACCCAGGATCATCTGTTTTACAACCCTACACTCACACCTGCTGCCACAGGAATGGTTAAATAACAGTTGCATAATGCCCTATTCATTCTTAAGTTCTGTGTGTTAACCACCACACACCCCTACTTACTCTATTTATGCAATAACCAACAGAATTAATAGAATTTATCCATTTTGAAATTAACTGTCTGCTTCCTGTCTGCAGGAGTTCAATGGCTGCAGGTGTTGGGGAAGCTTGCTAACTGCCACACGATGTTGTGTGATGTAAAGCAAAAACTGCAACAATGTATCCTTTTTTACCTTTACAATGTCTATGCCCTGGTTCCAGGTGTTATGTCTGCTTCCCATGTGGCCACTAGTCCAGGTTTGTGCTCTGCTAAGTGTCAAGCAAATGAGATAAGTACAGCTAAACATGACATTCACTGTGTTTCTCTATGTCCTTTGTTTGCACTTAGCACTGATGTCAGAGTATCAGCAGACACTGATGATGATGGTGGACACACACAGGCACAGTCCAGGGATGCAGAGGTTGAATCTGGCACTGAGGCTGACATTCTGCCATCATCTGTAATTCTATAGGACACAGCTAGTAGGTCTCCAACAACACATTCTTAAGCCCTCAGATATTGGACAGGTGAAGGTTAAGACACTTGATCAGGGTAGCGTGGTTACTGTGGCTTCAGTGCCTGTTGACTCTGGCCATGGCCAAAGTGTGGATGAGGTGCCATGCAGCAAGGTTCATCATCCTGACTCCATGTGAAAAAGGGGTTGTAGATAGATTTTTTATGGATTAGTTTCAATTAAATTTCAAAATGTTATTAAAAAGACTTAGTATTTTATATTTAAATTGATACTATACATATATTTATCCATTATTATTATTTTTTGTTATTTATAGCTGACAGAGGTTTTCAATAGCTCAAGAACAGGACATGACATGAATTTACCTGGTTTGTTATACAAGAAATATTTAAAAAAAAATTGGAATGTTAATCTTAGATATGTTAGGCACTGTTTTACTTACATTGGTTCTATGGAATTTTAGAAGTGAATTTTCCTCATATTTTGGTTTCAAACAGGGTGGTCTCTTTAATGTTGAATTTGATTAATTAATCAATTAATTAAACTAATCATGAATGTATTTTAAGGGCTATGAGGGGATGGGCATTTTAGTTCTGATGAGGTCTTGATAAAAGTGATATGAAAATTCTATATGTTTTAATTCGTGTTGAGCCTTACTCCTTGTTGGTTTAATAAATCTGTTTGTGTGGTATGCAGATCAGCTCCTGTACTGTTTGCTTCCAATTGCACACATTGTTTTGGTTATATAGTTTTGGGTATGTGCTTACAACAAGAATTTTTTGAGCTATATATATATTTGAATTGCTTACTCCCTGAGCATTGCCACTCATGTTTTTCACTTAATTCACTACTTATTTCGTATAGGTTCATAGGTAATCACCAGGATAACTGTCAATTTGGACCATTTTAAGTCTAGCCAATTTCAATTTTTGTGCTCAAGATAACTTATTCAGTTTAGTTATAGACTAACCTTACTCATCCCATATTTGATAATATATTACCTCTAATGAGAATAACTGGGATCATATCATACATAATGTGAGGGGACACATGCATGCGAAAAAGCATTTAGGAATTGCCTCTGTCCATTAGTAGTATAGGGGGAGTCCTCAGGTAACTTTTCTGTGTCCCATCCATAGATCTAAGTTGTGATTGAATATGGATAGGGATGAACTTTGTTTTATGTGGATAGTGGTTCTGTTTCACAACAGCAGCAGTCTCCCCTGCAAGATATACCTTCCCCTCCAAACCATTCTGTTGATGTTGCAGCTCTGTTGAGGTTTCTTAATAACATTACTAAATTACTGGATTAAATTCCTAAACAAAATGGATATCCTGTTATAGTAATAACAAAAAACTATATACCATATTAACATACCCGCTGATTATTCCTTATTGTTTACTTAATTCCTATTATCTTAAAAGGTAGAGCAAAACGGTTTTAAGAATGTCATTCATAAGCAACTTTTATACTTGCATATGCAAACTAGTGAAATAAATAAAACATTACTAGACTGGTGGTTTATCTATAAACTATGACAGTTTTTGTTAAATGGGTTTGTGTACTACAGACAAATAAACATGTTATTAATTAAATAAAGGACAGATGTGTGGGTATTAACAGGTATTACACAACAGCAGGTGGAGCACTGTAATTTTTTCATTTTGGCTATTCAACATCTCATACAGTGCATAAAATACTGAGCTACCTACCTGACAGTCAGTTAAAAAAGTCACATAGAATTATTCTAAGCTCTTTCATAAAGACTGCATTTGTCATTATTAATATAGAATGTGTGGCAAGTTCAGCAATGCCAAATGCCAAAAATGAAAGCAGATGAAAATATAAAGAAAATAAAGCACAATCCAAATAGCCTTGCCTTTCACCCCAAAACACCTATAAACAGGAAATAACCCATGAGTTTAAAGGTTGAAACGTCAAACTGTTTTAATAAAAAGAATGCTGAGTACATACAACCAGAGCATATACATGTTATGGCCAACTGCTTATGAAGCCTGCACAGTCAAAAAGGACTTCAGAGGATTGCCAGACTACAAGCAACCAAAATGATTATGTATTTCTTTACTGTTTAGTTATTTAATTAAACAACAAATTATCATCTTGTTGTTTAAATAATTTGTATAATAGTAAAGCAATACATGACAATGAAGTGTGGAGAGACATGGATTATTTCCAGATAGAATATTTATCACAGTGGCTTTGTCCTCTGAGTTAAAACAAATGCTGCTATGAGTAATTCACAGGCTAAACACAATTCAACAGACTTTGTTCTTTGAGTAAACATTCTGAGTATGGCCAGATAACATATTTGATATTATTAGCTTCCTTCATCAAACTCCTTCAATCATTCATTAATTCATCAGCCAAACATTTTCAAAATCAATTTCTCTAGTGAGGACTACAGTGGTTGCAAGCTGAGCATGATAGACTGGCATTCCACATCCTAGAAACATTCTTCAATTCATCCAACAAAATCCTGAACTGTTCCAATGAAAACTAAGAGATATAATCTCTTCAGCATGTCCTAGGTCTGGTTGGAGTCTCTGTCCAGTTGACTTTGCTTGGTACACTTCCTTTGGGAAGCACTAAGGGGGGATTCTTGCAAGGTACCCCAACCACCTCTACTGATTCATTTTACCCCAGGAAAACAATGGTTGTGCTCAGTCATCTTCCTGGATTGTTACACAGAGTGAGGTCAGCTGCCTTGTAAAGGAACCTCATTTTTTTCTGCTTGTATACATGATCCCAATGTTTCATGCACTAGCCACAGGTCATGGCCAAAGGTAAGGATGGGGATACAGACTGACCAGTAAGAGAGGTCTGCCCTGTAACTCCACAACCTGGTACAATGTCTGCAGTACTACTATTGCTATACTCATTGGGTGGTCTGTCTCATGATTCCCTCTGCCTCTTTCTCTGAACAAGTCCCCAAGCCAACTCCTCTACCTGACATAGCTGTTACCCCATCACTTATAGAGAGCAATACACTTTTTCTAGATGAGAACAATTACAATATAACTAAGTAATGGGGATCTAAGGCAAAGCCCTCCCAGTGGGTGTAAGAGGAAATATTCTTTTCTGAAGAAGGGCTTTGCTTTATTCTTACTTTTGTGGCTTATGTTAAACAAATTATGACTTGAATATCAGCATTTTATGGCAGATGAAATGCTGTGCATCCAGAGTTAACCATAAGGTTAACTATGGATAATCATTCACAATTCACAACTTATTTTTCCCACATTGTTGTTAGAATTTACAGAGGAATGGGATGTATGATCCAAGCTGCCTTGTCTTTCTAGACTTTCTTATTACACAGCAAGTTTGGTAGCTGTGTCATACTTGTTTCCATCTCTGTCACCTTTAGATTGCTATTATTTACTGTATAATGGAGGTAATTTTTTGAAAATAGTGGGGAAATGCTGCAGAATGTAGGTCAGATTTCTTTTTTAGTTCCATCTTCTGCTAAATAATACAATATTGTATTAAACTTTTGTGAAATATTTAAGCAGTTTGGTTACAACCGATATTTATTTTATGTGTTATTTTTATTTTGGTCATTTACTGTGTTTTGGTAATGTTATTTTTTTGCATTTTATCATTTAGAATTGGACATAGCTTCAGGTTTGAATTTTAGTTTTCTGGTATTATCGTCTAGCATTAAGTATCTGCTGAAGAAATTTGTTTGTATCCATTTTCAAAGTTTTGAACTAATTTATTTTTATTGATTTTGTTTCAGTTTACTGTTTCTTTCTTTCTTTCTATCTTTCTTTCTTTTTTTCACTGAAGTTTATCTGTCAGTCTGTTTATCTATCTGTCCATCAATCTAGCTATATTAATTTGACAGAAGTAGTAGATCAAGGATTCTTTGCTCTGTCAAACTTTTTTTCCAAAAATATGTTAATTATTTATGAATTACACTAATTCCTGCATTTTGTCAAAATCACAGAACATAATAAAGCTTTGCCTTAATATCAAGTATGTGCAATCTTGCCATGAGTAAACTTAAAAGTTCAAGAGAGTTATGGTCAAAGATGCTATTTAACTCCTGCAAAAACGTCATATTTTTTCTTTTTTGGTATGGTCAATTATATATATGTTCAACTTTATTTTCAGTGGAAGAAGTTTCCATGAATGTAGACTCGTTGTTTAACAACAAATCCATTTTAATATGATTTAATAGTTTATTTATTTAACATTTGTTTACTGGGAAAGTCCAACTGGGACAGAGCCCATTTTCAGCGGAGACCCAGGGAGAAATGCTCCAGACCCATGTCTTTAGAATCTTGTTCCAAAGTTCACCAATACCTTCATTTACAGCTTTTTTCTCCTGAACAGATTGGGGTTATTTTTTTGGGTAGATAGCAAATGGTGGAGATGTGATGAGAAAGAAAGAGAGAGGTAATTGGAAAAATGTGTTTTGGGAATGTAATGAGTTGGCAGAATTTAAAAACAAAATCCTGACTTTATCATAAATGCTGTAGGAGCAAATTGTAACTAAGGAAATTATTCTTTTGAGATGAGACATAGGATGTGAATTGTCTAAACATAGTGAGGTCTTACTAAGTCTAAAGCAATTGGTTGCCATAAAATGAAAATCAAAACCAAACCAACTGTTACTGAAGTACTGAATATTATAAAAGAGATAAAAGAGCTAGAGGTGGGATTTTTAGAATAGGCCAGGAGAAAATAACAGACTTAAATGGAATTCATGGGAACAATATATGGAGAATAATGTTCAGGAGGAGAAGTGAGGTTTAAGGGAAGGCAAGAACTGAGCAATTTATGCAATGATGGAGTAACTGATTATTGTTCAATGTTGGAGTGATAATGATTATCTTTAAAATAAAACATAAGTACACTGCATGAAAATAATGCTGAAAAATTATTAATATGGTTTGTTTTGTTGTTAATATACATGTACCTATGCCAATGTTGCAAATGCAGTTTAATACAGATTAAAAAAATAAAGAGTTTTGAAAGTAAGTTGATTTAATTTTCTGAGACATTTTGCTTTTTTTTCATCTGGATTGTTGATTTTACTCATTTTTGGCTATAAAGGTTTTATATATTAGCATTACTTCATTCAATGCATCTTGCTTGCTTTAATTGTGATTAAGAAAAAAAAATTGTGAGGGCTGGATAATTGTTTAATAGTATATATTTCCGAAAAGATTTAGAACTTTTTTTATAATTTCTGAGGATTCTATGGTGTACTTTAGCCATAGTTTATAATAAAGGCAGGGTTGTTTTCGGAATGTATTGGAGGTTACTGACATGGCTGTGGATATCTTAGCAGTAGATTTCAGAGCTATATAGTTATATTGTTGTTCATGTGCTTGTTCAAAGTTTCAGCTTCTTTGGGATTATTAATCAGTATTAATAGTTTGATGTCAAATATTTTATGTAAGCACTTGCCTTTCTATAGCTATTTTTTTAAAATCCATTAAGATTTTTGACCTTTATGTCCTTTTGCTGGTGACAGCTGTCCTTATACCCATAAACCCATTTGTCTCCTTCCCAGAGGAGCAGTGAAATACAGCAGTAAGCCTTGTGACAGGTGACTCTTCCATCCTAAGGAATGCTCCATATCCAGGGAAGGCTTACCCTTATAGTCCCCCATATGTGAAGACTGCCCACACTGTATTTATTAGATGAGAGTTTGGGAAAGGGCTTGAGAAAGGAGATTTTTTTAGGAACAAAGAGCTGTCATTAACAGGGGTGGACTGCACACATGATGACAGGCTCATTACTTCACTGAATGGCAAACTATCTCAAGATCTGCCTGCCATTCAGCAAATGAAACAGCCTGCTTTGCAACTGGGAAATACTCACCAGTCTCCAGCAGCAAGCATTCAACTGCAAATACAACTAACAACTCTCCCTCTCTTGTATGTTTTCACGGAAGAATGGTACTCAGTCCCACACTCCCTGCCTGGGTCCTTCAGAAACAGAACTGCTAGTCAGACTTAGGTGATTGTGTTATAGCCTGGACTTCATCACTCTATGCCATCAATCCAGGCCCTTTATTCAGTTTTAACTAAGTATATTATAAATACATGTCCTACTGAGCCTTGACCACCCACAACCTGAAAGCATCTTGTTAAGTTCTTATCTGTGATTATTATTATTTTGTTTATTCAGTTACTAAGTGGGTAATTGAATAGATCCTATTGTAACTTTTGACAACAACCTGAAAGCAGGGTAATAATAAGAAATAGACAGAAACAGAGATATAGGTTGGGAGGTGAACTTGGAAAGTTTGTTGAGGTACAGATACTAGAAGTCAGGTTTTCCATTCTTTGTGCCCAAAGACAGACAAAGCTTTACTTGCAAAGTTATTTCACAGAAAAGTGCAACTAAAATATTCAATGAGAAAAGCATGTGATGCGTTATAGTGGGAAAACTGTACACAGTGAACTATTACAGGACAGTAGTTACTGAAAAGGAGTTTATATTCTGAGAAACAGGTATAGAAAGTGAATGGATAGCCAAACTCTTCCAGACAGTAAAAGACAGTAGTGCACACTGTAGGCAGTGAAGAGGATGAAGTACCAAACCTTATTAGTAAAAACTTTTAGCCAAGGCAGAAACTGTCTTAGGAAGGTTGTATAAAATATGAAGGCTAAGTAACACTGGTGTCAAGTAAATTGCAGTTTTCTGGATTAGAAAAGTGTGAAATGAAGCACAAAGCATTTTTCAGTGTTGTAATGTTACAATGCAGATTGCCAAGTTAGTTGTCTGTAGCCATATCTGAACAATGACTAAAATATGTCTTTTTGGGTCGACTACATCAGGTAATGGGGTACAGCTAGAAAATTCCATTTTGTATTCAGAAAATCTTCTTACTGACCCTCAACCCACCTCGCATTTTAAAAAATGGACATCCTTTAAAATGTTGCCCTACCCAGTAGTTAAAAATGCACACATCATTTCATTGGTCCCCTCTGAATCTATTAAATATATTGTTTTTAGATTAGCAATCCTTTCTGTAAGCAAATTATGCACCTGTTGCTTAAGGCATTACTTTAGATGGTTGTAGACATGATATAGTCTGAAAAAACTACAATGTTTCTAAACATTGCAAAGAAATGTCTATAGAGTACAAAGAATATGCATGGCTAACAAAAAAAAAACAATAAATAAATAAACGCACAAACATAAACAGACAGACAGACAGACAAACAATGGCTCATTGAGGGTTCATATTATATGGCACTGTCCAACTGAAAGTAGTGTGAACAGGTTTATAAGTCAAAAGAATGAGGAGTCCTTCTTAGAGCTAGAAATTATACAATTATCTTTTGAAATATACGATTTAGCTTTGGGTTGTTGCCAGTCAGGGTATTTCAAACAATTCCAAAAGTGAGAGGTTCCTGAACATAGTTTGCACCGCTGCACAGAGCCATGAGGGACAAGACTGAAAAAAATGTACCTAACTCTTGTAGGTATATTTATGCAAGTCAGTGACAAAACTTTTATAACTACAGTAAATTCTCAGTTAACCAGCACCCATGGGGATTGGTAGATGCAAGGTAACTGTAGTTTCTGGTTGCCTGAGAGTGGCATGCAGAACTAGCATAGCTGGTGTGTGGGGGGGGGGGGGGCAGTCCACCCCGGGCAGCATTCGAGAAGCTGTTGTGTTTTTTTTTGGCTTGGTGGTTAGTCAGGTGATGCCATGGTGGCTTTCCATTTGGCTGAGTTGCACACCATGATGCACACACACATAGTGGCCGCAGGCCAGCAGGCAGCCCTTTGATGGTCACACAGTCTCACACCTAGATGCAGATCAGAGAGAGAAAAATAGGTGTGGGAACCCCTGGCCAAGAAGAAGAATGTAAAGGACAGTTACGTAAGTAGTTGATTTATTTTAATGAACATAGGAGTGCATAGAAAGATGCACATTTTAGATTTAGTTAGTCTGGATGTATATTATATTATGAAGGTTGACAACCTAGTTTTAGGAACACTCTTTGGAATACCCAAATTTCATAAGGATCCTGTCTACCTACTCTTTCAGCCAATAGTTTCTGCCCCCAAGTATATTACAGAGGATCTCTCTGTTCTTAGATTGTACTTTAAACCCTGTTGTTCAAAAGATAGGATCATGTATCAGTGATTCCTTGGACATTTTAGAGAAAGTCTGAAATTTTGAAGAAATCTATTATTTTCAAACAGGTTTATTTTGATTTTTACAATCGATATCTGGTCTCTTTTTACTTGCATCCCCTACCAGGCAGGCATTGATTATGTTAGGAATTATTTAACAAAGAATGAACATTTTATTAATAAGGAAACTTATTTGGTTTGTAGTATTTTTGATATTATGTTGAATAATAACTTTTACCTGTTAAACAAAAAAAATCTACAAGCAGATTTGGGGAGTGGCCATGCAGTCAGGAGCTGCCCCTGTGTTTGCCAGTCTAGTTCTTGGGTGGTGGGAACATGCAGTTTTGACCCCTTTAATAAAATCTTACAATGTTGTGTTTTATTATAGGTTTGTGGATAATTTGGTTTTTATTATAGAATGGAATAAGGAAAACATTATTGCTTTTTTAAATTATTTAAAAGCAAAGTCCAATTTTTTTGCATTTTTACATTAGGTGATCAAGGTAAACAAGTGAATTTTCTTGATGTTTGCATTTATTGGAATGCTTTGAAAGGTAAATTTGGCAGCAAAATATATAGGAAAGATACTTTTACCAATCATTACCTCCATTTTAACAGTAATCACCCATTTTTCATTAAGAAAAATATTGCTAGAGGACAATTTATAAGGGCCTGTAGAATGACTAGTAGTGATATTGAGTTTGAAAAGGAGGTATTTTTTATAACATCGATGTTTGTTGATAGAGGGTATAGCAAAGAAAATTTAAGCAAAAATAGCAGATGAAATTAAATCAAAGAGAAATTCCTACTTTACACCTGTTGTGACTAAACCTATGACAAGTATAGTAATCAGTCTAGAACTACAGAGCATTCTATTGTGTGTTGCTTGGATATGATTGTAGATAATAAGGGCATTTGTTCCATCATCAAAAAAAATTGGAAAATCATAGAGGGGAATGATGAGTTGATTAAGGTTGTAGGGACCACTCCTAAATTTGTTTTTAGAAACAATTATAATACTAAAAGACTCTTACAGAATGATTCTTGTAGGATTTTGCCCATGGGTGTGATGCATAATAGAACCAAGGTTATGTGCAAATGTGGATGTTGTTCCATTTGTAGATTTATCATAGAAGGGCCTTTTGAGTCTCTAAGACATTTAGATAGGTCCATAGGTATTTTGGTGGGTTTTAATTGCAATTCTGAAGGAATTGTTTATATTGATGTTTGCACAGAATGTGACTGTTTTTATACAGGTATGTCTGCTAGAAATTTGCAAAACAGGATCAAAGAACATATCCATGCAATAAAAAGAAAAGATACTAATAAAGCCTTATATAAGCATAAACTGACATGCCATGAAAATTTAAAAAAAAAAAAAGTATTTGCTGTTCTGGAACAAGTACCAAAAGATTTTAGAGGGGGAGATGACAGACGTATGGTTGAACAGAGGGAGACATTGTGGCAATTAAAATTGGAGGCTGACATTTTACCAGGATTAAATTACTCTATTCATATAAAATGTTTTTTTTTAAAGTCAAAGTCAAAGAAAACTTTATTGTTATTCAGAACTAGACAGCAGTGTAGCTGAATGAAATTGCAATGCTTCATTCTCAATGCAGAAAACAGTTGCACATATAAATAGAGAAAAATTAATAAAATATCAGAGTAAAAATTTAATAAGTAGCAATTTGTAAATAAAGTAGGACAGCAGTAATGGGAGACAAGGAAGACAAGGAACAATATGAAGGTAATATTGTCAAAGTAAAATTGAAACAATAGCAGCATATCTTTGATTAGACTGAATTACTGCACAGTTTGTATAGGTGAGCCAAATTAGTATTGCACTTAGTTGTTGCACATCCATAAAATAAGCCCCTTGATAGGCTAGTTATGTAACAGATGTCATGGTTCATTTTTCCAAAGAGTTCAACAGCCTAACGGAGAGCAGAAAGAAACTGTCTTTTAGTCTGGTGGTCTTACAATGCAGGCTTCTGTATCTCCTGCCAGAGGATAGGCGAGTGTACAAACCATTGGCAGGATGTGTTGGATCACTGGAAATCCTTTTGGCCCTGTTTATGCACCAGCATTTGTGTAGATCTTCCAGAGGAATAAGGGAAGTGCCAATGATTCTTTCTGCTGACCTTACAACTCTCTTGAGAGCATTCTGATCTTGATTATTACAGATCCAATACCAGACTGCAATGGTGTTGGTCAGGACACTTTCAATGGTGCCCCTATAAAAGGTTTGAAGTATGGAGCTTGGTAATTTTGCCTTCCTAAGTTTCCTTAGAAAGTGCAAGCATTGCTGAGCTTTTTGCTGAGCTTTTTTGACTGTGCTGGATACATGGACTGACCAGGATAAGTTCTCCGTGAGATGAAGACCCAAGAACTTTGTACTGTTGACCCTTTCCACTGTCATCCCTTTCATCACTAGAGGTTTGTGTGGTACTTGAGATCTTCTGAAATCAACAATCAACTCCTTTGTCTTGCTGACATTCAGTGCTAGATTGTCACTGTCACACCAGACCAGTAGTTGATCAATCTTGTTCCTGTAGGCCTCCTCCTCTCCGTCTTTGACCAGGCCTATAACAGTGGTGTCATCCGTGAATTTGATTATCCTATTCGTCAACCTTTTGAGGCCTTTCAATAAGGAAGCTCAGAATCCAATTGCATAAATGAGAATCTATGCTCAGGTGAAGTAGCTTTGATATCTGATTCTGAGGGATGACAGTGTTAAAGGCAGGACTGAAATAGATGAATAGCAGTCTTGCATACCAGTTTTTGCCTTCTAAGTGGGCCAGTCTTTCCTGGAGAGCTAATGAGATGGCATCCCCTGTACTGCAGTTTGTCCGGTAGGCAAATTGCAGTGCATCCAGTGACACAGGTAAGATTGAGGCTATATGATCTTTGACCAGCTTCTTCAGGCACTTCATTACCATTGAGGTTAAAGGAACTGGTCAGTAGTCATTCAAAGTTGTTGGCTGTGGTTTCTTGGGTAGAGGAATGAAAGTCATCTCCTTGAAGCATTTCAGAACACTGGCTAGATGGAGTGAGGTGTTAAACATGTCAGTGAGTACTGTAGCCAGTTCTGTCGCACATTCCCTTAGTACCCTGCCCATGATGTTGTCAGGGCCAGCTGCTTTCCTCGGGTTGACACATTTTAGGGTTCTGGTGACATTGATTGTATTGAAGCTCAGCACCACTGCATCCTTGTCTTCAGGGATTCTGCATGCTGCTGTTTTGTTGTCAGCATCAATCCTACTGAAGAATGTGTTCAGTTGGTTCAGAAACTTGATGCTATCATCACATGAAGCTGATGTAGGCTTGTAGTCGGTGATGGTTTGAATTCCTTTCCATAGTTGCCTGGTATCCTTCTGGTCCCTGAAGTGACTTAGGATTTTTCTGCCATAGGATCTTTTCATCTCTTTGATACCTTTGTTCAGTTTGGCTCTGGCCACACTTAAAGCTTCCATGTCTTGGGATTTAAAAGCTGCATTTCTTACTTTCAAGAGCCCGTACACCTCACTAGTTAGACAAGGTTTTTGATTTTCCCATATGGTGATGAGTTTGGTGTTTGTTACATCCTCCACACACTTAGAAATGTAACCTGTGACTGACTCAGTGTATGTGTCCAAGTCAACATGGTTGTTTGTCACAGCAGCCTCTCTAAACACTGACCAGTCTGTACAGTTGAAGCAGTCTTGAAGAGCTGAGATTGCTCCCTCAGGCCAGATCCTTTTTTGTTTTCTAGTCGGTATACTGGTTTTCAGTATGGATTTATAAGCTGGAACCAGCATGATGGTTAGGTGGTCCGAGCTCCCTAGATATGGCTAAGGTTTTGCTTTATCTCCACCTTTGATGTTAATGTAGATCTTATCCAGTATATTTACCCCCCTTGTGGCAAAGTTCACATCTTGGTGGTAGTGGGGTAATACAGTCTTTAGGTTAGCCTGATTGAAGTCTCCTGCAATTACTATTGCATGCTCTGGATTTCTGTTTTGCTGGTCACTTATAGACTGATATAAGATGGACAGAGTGTCCACTGATATTTGCATCAGGTGGGATGTAGATTGGGATTTTACTAAAGGGGTCTCTTTGGGAAATGTTTCATTTTGGTGCTTGTGTATGCCTAGAAATAATTAATTTGTATATCAGGGAAGTGCTGAAGTGACCACTGGGCAAAATAATTTATTATGACATTTTAGTGCTTGTGCATACACAATACAAACTAATGAAGGGGTTGCTGAGAAAAATAATTCATTAGTGTGTCACGAAAATGCTTTTGCATAATTGGACAAACAAGTTTGTGGATTGCAACTCTGATTTTTTTTTTTGCCGGTTGCTTGAGAGTGCCAGTTGCTTGAGTTCCAGTTACCTGAGAGTTTACTGTAATTGTTGTAGAAGCCATACTCATACAGTTAATTTATCGTGTATGAAAGTTTCACAGTGTCACAGTTGAAAGCATTGATGTCTCATATTCCTTGTTTCTGTTCATTGGTTCTTGACTGTGATGTTTTTTTTTTGTGTGAATTTGGCATGTTCTCTCTGTGTCTGCATGTTTTTTTAACACTTTAATTGAGTTATCACTTGTGACATAGGCATATTTACATTTATATAAAAGTAATCAAACCGTATTAACAAGTTAAAACGAGCAAACATTATGTTTCCCATATATTACTATATATATATCACATAACGTAAGCAGCATTACATAAATTATTCAGTTTCTGCCCCTTTTTTTAAACAAGAGGCATCTTTATTAAGCCATCATTTATAACATAAGCAATCATACATTTATATAAATGAAAACAAACCACAATGACACAATCCTAGTTGCAAACATTTTACATTACAAACCATACTGACTCACTCACCAGCTTGCAAACATTATGAATCATTTATAATCTACCCAGTCATTTTCAGTCAAACATTACGCAGCTCATTTAAGTCCTCCCTTCTTTTACACCTCATTCTTGCCCTGTATGTATTGTTCCACAATTTTCATTTCTACCTGGGTTTTAACTCAATGCTTCCATTCCTTCTAATTTTCTAAAGGTATGCTCTAAGTGCACTATTGTCCTCAGAATTGCTTGTCAGTGTGTGACATGCAACGTGCAAATGATTATGAGCACATCCTGTGGTAGGCTGACATCATGTTAAGAATTAATTTTTCAGTCTTGTGTCCAGTGAGTGGCAAGATAGGCTTTATCTGCCCCACAACACTGAACTGGATAAAACTGGTATGGGAGTATGAATTATTTTGGAATACATTTATGAGATACAGATTGAAAAGCTTTTGTTTAAGAACCCTATGAGTTGGGCAATATCTATGTCCTCCAACAAATGGAGTTAGTTACTGTGCCTATAACACTGAAAGTATAGTACTTGCAATAAACCCGTACCTATCCTACTAGACAGTTTAGCTTCCAGCATTTTAGAGAAGGTAAGAGAGTGAGAGAGTGGATGGTTATTAATGATATTATATTGTTTTCAAGTATGAGGATGGAGAATGACAGTCACTTCTTTCTAAATGTTATGGAAAGTACAGAAAGATACAGAACAATTGATTATGGAAGTTAGTGGGAGTGCTGCAAACGTTTTCCATGCTATGAGTGAAGCATATCCACCCCCTTGTCTTTCATTGTAAAGGAGTTTTCCAATGAATCTGCAGATGTTTGATTTCCTAGTTTTATGGAAACACACTGGGGCCAATGGGTAGAGTCAAATACCACAGAAGGGTAAGTGATGATAGAACAGGAGTGTAGATCATAAAAGGAGACTAGGTAAAGACAATGTTCTTGAAACATTTACTCAAAGATGCATCTGAGCAGTCAGTACCATTAAAGTGTAGAGTGAATGATGGTCGATGGCTATGCGTACTCTAGATATAATTTACTTGCTTCCTTAATTGTCTTTGGTTGGAGAAGGAGGAAGCTTACTATTGTTTAAAAAGAGGCAGTTTTGCAAACACTAATTTTATTTTTACATTCTTTTCTGAAATATAGGTAAAAGACTTAATATTCCTTTAAAACATATTACACATATCGTTCTCAAAGACAGTCACTGTCTTAATATTATTTTTAATTTGTTTTAACTACCAATTTCCCTCCTTGATCAATATATTGATTTGCATATTTCACTTTCTGGCATTTTTTTATTTTGCTAAGTATTCAGTCTTTAGAACAATTAAATGAAATCTTGATGGTCAGCTAGGAATTGTCCATGGCCTGTAGAGAGAAGCTCAAGTGAATACTTTGTTGAAGCAGGTAATTAAGTCCCCTGCAACATGGAACTCTTCAGCCATTTATTCCTTAAAAAAATATGACAACTTCTGGAGTATGGGATGAATGTGGAGAAAAGACATTATTATTATTATTATTATTATTATTATTATTATTATTGTTCAAGCTCCGTTTTTGAGAAACTGTCACAATGGACTATCTCTGTTGTCAGATTCTACGTTGTGGTCATGGTGCACTGGATTGATTCTGACAATGTCCTGCAGAACCAGGTTTGTCCCATGGGCTGAAGGAGCCAGTTAAGATGTGATGAAAAGAAATGTCTGACACTACCTCACCTGTCATACAGATGATGTTAGTGGAGTCTCACTACAGTAGGTGCTTGTCGTATGGAAAACTGGAGGATACAGCAGAGTGGGTATTGCATTGCACTTTCTACATACAAAAAAATTATAAACCCTATAAAATTGGTCATGATCCCCAGATCTAACCTTCCTCTGTGAGTGTTCTGGGATTCCAGCAGTTTAAGGAAAGAACAGAGAAAATGATAATGATGCTGACAAAGAGACAGAGGTCAGAAAAATAAACTGAAAAAAAGGGTTGCACCTATATGCTTTAATCACGATAATGTTTTTATTTCCTCACCAGCACCTTTTCTGGGTTATGCTAATTTCATTTGTAGAAATGCATTTTATTTGATATTCTATCTGACTTCAGGTTCTGTAGATATTTCTAAGGAGGAAGGTAAGGACTGCTAAACAAAAGCTCGGACTGTATTTGACAAAGTTTGCTGAGCTGGTGGCAAAGTGATCAAGTGACTTGAGAGAACAACTGTTTTACTTGAACTGTACTAATGAATTGTATTTGTCACCGACTGTGGTATGCAGTATATGCCTTTGCTTTTACTGTATGTGAAGTGATTTGTGTTATCAGGGTATTCTGTTAGTACAGTCAAGACTCTTGTATTAGCAGCTCTATGATATTGTTGCCTTAGTTGGTAGCAGTATCCACTACCATGCTTAAAGGTATACATGGATGTCTGGGATGATAAAGTAATTTCACAAGTCCCCAGTAATTTGATTCAGATGTTTTTTTTTTTTTATTTCATGGCAACAGTTCTGAAGGATGAAATTATTTTTTTGCAGAATCATTTATTTCTGTTTCTGCAATAACATTTGCAAGAGTATCCTTTGGACTAGGGATGGAGATGGCAACTACAAGTGTATGAGGTCTCTTGGAAATGTTTGACTAGCTGGCTGTTTTGTATGTTAAATTAGAAATCTAATGTTTTTAGTTGTCCTATGCTTTCAATTTTAAATTCTAAACTATATTTGATGAAAAGCATGCAGATTTTATGTGGAACAATTCATCTTTTATGATTATCTATTGTTTCTGCTTGATGACTTATAACAGGAGCTAAAACATTGTTAGGTGTTAGGAAGGGAGCAGCATTGAGCATCTTTTTTATGTGGTCTGTTATATTGTTTGGCTGTATGTCATTCAGTGAATGGAAAGATTCCTGACTGCACAAAAAACTGAAATGTTACCCAAATCAGTATCTCTCTGGGGATCTTTTACTCAGACCTGTTTTTCTTTGAGAGGGCTGTAGATCCTTCACAATGTCCCCCTTAGTTGTATCTGCCTCCTGTACCGCTGCTACATATTACAGTTAGCTGCAAAGTTGCTGTACTTTAGCAAAGTGAGGAAAACCCCTTACAGTAGTCTGTCCATCTTTTAACCATGTCCAGATGGATTTTATGTTGAATTGCTAGATTCAAAACTTAACTTTAATGCATTCAGCTAAACAACCTCTTCCAAGCCTTCTTATTGACATACGCATTATAAGAACAGAACAGAATATAATGACAATTAAAGAGGGCATTGATTTTGGAAGGACTTTACATAATATACATCAAATATATGCAATGCATTTTTTTAAGTTTGAAATTTGGTATACAGTATGGGGAATGGAGCTGAGTCTGTCTTGAATTGTTTTCTGTACTTATGGGCAAGCCCTAGGATTTAAGAAGAATTTTTTTGCATTTCACTGGTTTGTGCTAGGTTACTGAAATCATCCAAGAACAGGCTGCAGAGCATAGTCTCTTGAGTAATTTAGCATATTTAATTGTTGGCATAGAGAAGCCTACAGCCACAAGTCCTGGAGAGATATTTAGATGGCATGGCAGGTAAACTATTATATAAGTAGCACATGTACCCATTTGTTGGTATTGCTATAACCCCAGTCAGTGTATATGTAGTATTATTTTACTATGGACTGGGTATACCTTGCACGATTATTGCAAACTCAATCTCCTGAGTCATTAAATAAATCATATGATAACTTCTGCTATACCATTCAAATGCCAGCCAATGGATGATGTCTTGATTTACAGGGCAGTCAGACATACCAAAAATTCAAACAGACTACCTGCTTGCTGTAAGATTACAGTAATAGATACATCAGAATTTCCTCTTAGCAGGCAAGGCTACAAGTGTGATATATCTGGCTTCGCATACATAAACACAATTAAAATGATGTAAACAGGCTTGAGCAATAGCTTTCTGTTCCAGATGGCTTCAGAAAAAGCTTTGCCTCGCCCACACACAAGTATGATTTCATGTTTTGCTGTGGAAGACACTGGGTTATGAGCGACTTATGTTAAAGTGGTATTCGAGAATTTAAATACATATGTAAGCATATTTCTGACACTAAGGACAAGATGCTTGCATTATAAGCCCTTTGTAATGAAAAAGGCTAATTTCCAAACTACCTGCACTTCTTCACTGCTACAGTGATTGCAGTGGAAAACAGCACCAATAGTTAAAATGCTGGTTCCATTCATAGAGTGAAAATAATCTGTAGTGCCAGAACAGCAGGATTTCATTGGTTCTGCTTAACTTGTAACCCTGCCACTTGTTATTCCTAAAGAAAAGCATGTTATAAAGGTAGTAATATATGGAATATGAATTGTGGAGTTCTGGAGGTAGCACACTTGCCTTTGTTGCAGAAGGCTATGGGTTCTATTCCCACATCAGATCAATTGAGTGTGGACACTGCAGTGTGTCATAAGGAGGATACTGCACTCCTGCCAGTGCCATCTTTCAGATGAGGTGTTAAAGTGAGGACTCATCTGCTTGAGTTGGTGGTAGCTCAGATGGATGTAAAAGATCCCACAGCATCTATCAAAAAGAGTAGGGGATACTTTATTAAACAACATTATGTAAAATGCTATTTATAAACTTGCATATTTACAAATTCATACAGTGTACACATTTCCATTCCTTACCATTATTGTAATACAGTCATAGATATGTTCATTTTCATTAGTTTGTTAACCTTCTATCTTCACTATCTTATTTGACCCCCACTCCTTTTTCCACAACCACCATCTAATATTTCTTAAAATTACTGCTAGTCTCCATTTATCATTAAATATGATTTAATTTAGTCTTCCATTCCAAATGGTCCACACAACATACAATAATCTTTTATCTATTTTACTAACATATTCCTTATTTTTATGGTTATAATATCCATACATAGCCATATCCATATTTATTTCATTTACCGCCTTTATATTATCAAAGAAATTTTCTTTACACATTTTTACCACAAGTCTGCTACCCTTATACGTTATAAGAAAACATGTTCTACAGTTTCTTCTTTACAACAACATATACAACCTCTTTTACTGATTTTTTTATATGACATATCTCCCTTTACTGATAATTCATTAATCTTCATGAAATATTGGCATTCTACTTGCTTATTGCACCATGCTTTTTGTACTTTTATAGCGTTAACTTTTTCAGTTAATCCTTATATTCCTTGTCCATGTATGAAACTCTTCTCTTCATTGGATTCAATCTTGATCTCCATATAAAAGAAAAAAAATACTTGTAGTATTTCTTTTTCGTAGATTATTGGCAAAATATAGACACTAGCTAAGTATGCACTCTTTCCTAGTATAACTAAATTAATAAAATAAACAATTGCTTGTATGTTTGCTAAAAACAACAAAGCTCCTTTATTTCATCTATTATCCTAGTCCATTGTTCCTCACATACATTTTTTTACCACAAAATCTTGTTCCAAACACAGAGACTTCTTTCATCAAAAGAGATGCCCCTCCTATTTTTACTACATCATCCAGTCCTTTACT
This sequence comes from Protopterus annectens, assembly GCF_019279795.1. Taxonomy (NCBI): domain Eukaryota; kingdom Metazoa; phylum Chordata; order Ceratodontiformes; family Protopteridae; genus Protopterus; species Protopterus annectens. Next base: position 166,074,997 of record NC_056725.1, read on the forward strand.
TTTTTTTTATTTCATGTCATGCCTATTATATTTAAGCATAGGTGTATATAACATATAACTTCTTTCTATCTCAAAATATTTTATTTACGTGATTTATTACAATATTCATAATTTGTTTCTGAGATCTTCTTACCTCTCTGCTATCATCTTTCATTTCTCTCATTATACTAGTATTCTCTTAAACTACGCTACTCAAATAAACTGATACATCTTCTTTTTTCACCTTGTAAATATCTTTGCTTAAATAACTATTCTTTAATTTTCTTTTGATTCTTTTTGTAAATTCTCTGTTCTATCACATGACATTGCCTATTGTTCCTTCCCAAAGCCTTTAAAGCATCCATACACAATGTTTTATATTTTTTTCTATTTTTCTTCTATCTGACTCCTATTCCAAAAACATTTTTTACAATATCCTTTCAAAGCTACCCCACATTCAGACTTGTTTTATAACACAGACTAGTGGAAATGTGATCTTTCCATCAATGAATGCTTATTTTCTTTAAATTCTCATCCCATAATTTCTCATTTATTCTTTTTATTTATTTTCTCAGTCTCATGTACTTCTTAGTTTCTTGTATTTCTATCCATATAGCTGAGTGATCTTAAACATCTGTTACAAGTGTCTCTCCCTTAGCTCCATTTAAACCTTGTGATATAATAAAATACTCTATTTCTGTCTTATATATACCTTGACTATATGTCCACAAGTTAATTTTCCAAATCTTTAAACTGCCACATTATATAACTTCAAAATTTTTCTTTATGCCACTTCCTTTCTTCTTCTTTTTCCCTCTCAATTCACAATTAAAAATCTCCCTTTAAAATTATATTCATATTAATTACTGCATAATCCAAAGGTTTATGAAATAAAGTTTCCCTTTCTTTATGTGTAATATAGGTGTACAATGTTGTAATTCTAAATACCTAATTATGTCATCTGAGATAATTAATCTCATCATCATTGACAATGTTATATTCAATATTTTCACTGACTTTCTACAAAATACAACTATGCCTGAATTTTGTTGTATCTTTTGGCTTTTCCCGGTTAGGGGTCACCACAGCAGAACTCCGGTCCGCTAATGATTGGCAGCAGATTTTTACGTACCAAGTTGCCAGCCCTGACATACAACCTTCAATGAAGGTATGCCCATTCACGCATGTCTTCACACAGAAGATGCTTTAGCTAAGAATCGAACAGAACAATGTCTTCCTGTGAGGCGACAACGCTACCACAGCACCACCACCGCAGTTATTCAACTATGCCTGAATATAACTCCTTTTCTATCTTCTATATTGTATCTCCGCCCCAAAGTTTCTTTGTTTGTAATCTCTCTTCTTGTGTCAAAAATCTTGCATCTACTATATATATTTTTGATACTATTAACATTTACTGAAAGTATTCTAAAGTTGTCATTATGTCTGTGTTTTAGCTTACCAGAAATTTTGTTGATTTGAAATATTTATCTAATTTGCATTACCAATTTCATTTCTTTTTTTTTTCTTTTGCACTTATCCCTTTAAACATTTTTATGATTCTTAGTCTTTTGCCAACAGAATATATTTACCTTTCAATATTTTCCAGTTTATATCTTCCTCATTACTTATTTTAGGACCTCCTTCTATATTATCTTCTGTTTCATTTTTCTCTTTCTCATTATCTTTATTTGTACCCTGATTTTGTTTCCTACTTCCACTTTATTTTTTATCGGGGCTGTTTCTTCTCTTCAGATACTGTACTCCCTTTTGTTTTCTTCTTCTTCAGCCTTATAATCCATCCATAAATGCCCATTTTTGTTAGATTTATAATATTCCAGTCCACACTTTTTTACATCATGACCTATTTCCTGACAAATATAACATTTCCTCTTATCACAGCTCCTTATCAAATGATCATCTTTTCCACAGGAAAAAAAACAAGTTTTTTGGTCATCCCCTACATTTTACAACACCTCTCTTACCTTCTACATTTATCACACTAGGGATATGAACAATCTTTTCTTTCTCCATTTTCAGTACAATATGACAGTCTAATCCCCCTGTTCATAATCATAGAGTTTGATAATGTCCATAACGTCTTTATAAAGATTGCTTAAATGTCTCTTTAAAGTCTTTTTTTCGACTTCAGTTTGAAATTGAACATGCATTTTCTTTTTTGTTTCTCTGTGAAAAATACTTTAACCATAAATGAATTCCACAGATTAAAGTTCTTTTTCTTCTCATACTCCCCCCAAAAACTTTCCAGAATAGAACCAGTCTCAAAAATAATCCCCCGGATTCACAAATCCTCCGTGTAAGACTTAATAAGTCTTACTCAGAGGCTGCAGTTGAACGGTATGATGTCAGCGTGCCATGAATATTCATGAGGGCATGCTGACTCAACCATAACTCTTACACAGACCAAGTATGAAAGCAGTGGGCATGTCTGACTGCCGGGCAGTCTAAATGTCCACACCCCTGCAAGTGTAGTAAAAGCAAAATGTCAACACACAACAGCGAGTTCGCTCAAATGTACTTGCACCCAACACCACACTCCCTGACACTGTAAACCACCATCGCAGTTATAAAAAGTAAAATATTTATTTATTTTTTTAAAATCCATGATATAGCTGCCCGTATTTGCACGTGTGTGCGCGGGTGTGCCCATTGCTTAGCTATAGTTAGCAATTCCGACATGGAAGAGCATAAGAAAGAATGTTTATGCAAAGCACACCAAACTGCAATGATGTAATGGTAGAGCATATGCACAAAGAGAAGGCATTCACGGTTCAAGTCCCACCACTCCCCTTCTTATTTATGTTTTAAATCAGTATTTGAAATAATACCAGACATATATGATTAAAATATTATTAAAAGCAGTGAAATGGCCAATGTATCAGTGAACAAAATATATATTTTTAAAGGATCCAGATATATAATAGCCTGCCGTTAAGCAGCACTTTACCCAGTTAAACAGAGGTGCCCATAGTTTAATAGCGCTTTACCCAGCTAAACAGAGGTACCCATAGTTTAATAGCACTTTACCCAGCTAAACAGAGGTGCCCATAGTTTAATAGCGCTTTACCCAGCTAAACAGAGTTGCCCATAGTTTAATAGCACTTTACCCAGTGCAAAAGAGTTGCCCAAAGTTTAAAAGTGCTTTACCCAGCACAATGTGTTTGCGCGGACGTGCGCGCTGCGCCAACCAGGTCACCGGGGAGCAACGTAGAGCAAAATTGCTTAAACGCAGCCACACCCCCTAGCCTATCTAGACAGTATTAAAAAAAAAGAATGACAAGGTTCGAACCCAGGACCCTGTGCATCATAATCAAAGTACAGAACCACTAAGCCATGACAACTTAGGAGAAACAGCCACTATTAGCATACATATACTTAGAAATGGTAGATTAACCATTACTAAGCAGATCTGCAGTCAGCTTAGAATTCTCAAAAACGGCCAATCAGAAAAAAGTGCGGGAAATGCAACATATTTAAGCCCCATAGGCGGGAATACTCGCCATAACTGATTGTAGCTCACATTTGCAGTCAGAATGGCAGGTGCAGGAGAGGGTTCACACTTCCGAGCGCAACGTTGGGGCATCGAGGAGTCCAAATACATGGTTTGGCTCCTTGTCCACTGTCATGAGTCAAGACTCCTGCAGGGCCAGTTTGAAGGGATGGAGTACAAGGCAGAGGCTTGGAACCGGTTAGCTTGTGACCTCACCAGTGCCACAGGCATTCCTCAGACTGGTGAGCAGGTCTGTCACCACCATGCAGACCTGAAGAGATGAAAGCAGGACCGCCTGAACCAGTGGATACAGGAGGCCCGTGGGATGTGGGATGCCCCACAACTGAGTATGTAGCCATGGAATGCAGTATGTAAGAATTGATAATGGAGTATGTATAATGGATAGGTATGTCTCAATAACCCCTCATTTACTTTACAGCTGCAGGTGCCCGTGCTATGAATCAGCAAGCTTATGCTGATAGGTTGCTAAGGCTGCGCCACCAGGCAGGTTAGTGATTATTCTGCATGTATTGTTATATAAAATATGGGAGAGAGCATGAAAGAAAGTGTTGTAGTCCAATAAAACAGCCATAAAATTGCCTGAATAAGTCCTCTGCATGTACTGTCAGATATAAACGTCAGAGAGGCAGAAAAAGAGTCTAGTAACCCATTAAGAAAGGTAACATATGTCTGGAATAATATCCCTGCAGGCACTGTCATATAACATAACTGAGTGAGCCTGAAAAAAGATTGTTCTAACCTATTAATAAAGGTATAATATGTCTTGAACATGTCTGCCATATACACCATTAAAACAAATAAAGGAGTGAGACTGTGCAAAAGTGTGTAATGTCATTAATAAAGGTCTAAAACCCAGAGTGTATCTGTGTCACAGAGTCTGAAATGTTGTTGTACCCTTGCATTATACAAACAGTAGTGTTTGAAAAGGTGCTGGCAACCTAGAGTTGTGCAGTCCCATATAAAGTGGGTGATGGAAGTGCCAGTAGCTGTGAAACATATATACAGTCCACAACAGTCAGTTACTGGCTGGCATAAATAAGTAAATCTGGCACACATGTAGCATGTTATTTTTTCACCAAAAATGTGAGTGTGTGTCAAGAAATGCAGGGTTCTGTATACATCGAAGTGAAAATGCCATGTGAAAACATCCCAGATATGTGGATAAAGAAATATAAATGCAATCAAGAAATATGTAGCAGTAACATCTGCATCCTGGACAGTTAGTATGTCAGATATAGGTCAGGCATATATTGAACTAGCCAAACCCATTACACAACCTAATGTGTGGTGGTGAGTGTAATTATACATGTAGGGGATATACACTTGCAGTCACTAGGAATGTAGTGTAGATGAAAAGGTCATTAAAAGATGTTAACCGAGGTTTTTTCTACACCCTACTGTATGTGCATAAACCATGCAATTCCACACCTCAATGGGTATGTGTAATCTTAAATATTTGTTGGGACATATGTCCTATTCTATAAATATTTGCATTCACGTTGATGCATGTGCCCTGTTTAAACACCACAATCATGGTGGCCTTTTGCTACCAAACATCCCTGCATGCTGTTGGAATAACCACTATGGTTCAATATATGCATGCATTATGCTTGCTGTTCAACTGTTGTACCCTTGGTGTTTTGGGTTAATGGGAATATTATTGCATGCTGTTACAACTAATCTGGAATGCTGTTTTGCTTATGTTGTAATTAAACACACCTAATCACAGAACGTATGGGAAGGCCGGTCCCAACGGACCCACCTGTCCCACCTCAGCCGGCGGGTGCACCTGGCACCAGCAGGTCTGGTGCCCAGCCCAGGCTCCCCTCCTCCATTGGTCCTGTGCCACCTTCAGGTGGAAGTGTTACAGGGGATGGGGCTTGTCCCCCCGTGCAAGTGGGGGTAGAGAAGGGCCACCTGTCACCCTTCGAAGGGTCCGGGCTGTGGTGTGTAGGGAGATCCAGTGTACAGTCGCTGATTCCCTATGCCAGCTTGAGGTGAGAGTGGCATGTCTCTCGGGTGAGCCTGCCCATCCTACTCAGCCCCAGCACAGCTACCCTCGGGGCTGTGAAGGTGCAGTGGTGACTGCCCATGGGTGGGGATCTCAGTTCCACTGTTACCATCTGTGGGCTCATGGGCTTACGATTTCCAAACAACCTTCCCCATCAATTGTGTTCACCCAGCCCATGTGTCAAATTCTGCCCCTGTATGCGTCTTGTTTGTCTTGTCTGTTTACCTCCCCAACCTACCTCCCCAAATATACCTACATCCCCTACCTCACATTCCACACTCACCTAAAATAAAAAAATAAAAAAAAGGGCAATCTGTTCCCACAAAAAAAATATGCCCCATACATAGATGCCCATTTCACACAAAAACTGATAATTATAATTGGCAGTACAACATACTATGTTGTCCTCACCCCTCTGTCAGGGGTGGAAGGTTGCAAATTTCACACCAAATTACGAAGATATGCACAGCTGTAGCTGGTAAAGAAATGGTCAGCTATGAGCCTTCCCTACACCCTTCCTGCACATCCCAGCTGGTTTCCCTACTGTCTTTCCCTCTTTGTGCCCCCTTTTTCACCACTTTCCTATCTCCCCATTTTCTTATCTTTCAAAGACATTAGTGCGGGGGTTAGCGGGAGTAAGCACTTTTAAGCAGTAGTAAGTGAGTTTAAGTAAGTGTGCGCATGTGTGCACTTAGATAAGCATCGCTAAGCATTGCACAAACCTGCTTACAACTGCTTAAAAGTGCCTTAGTCACTCTGTATGACAGGGCTCTTGTATTGCTCAGCAGCAAAATAAAATACAACTGTCAGTCTCGAACCCCAGACCTTGGGCTCACCAGTCTGCATGAAGTACCACTACACCACAGCAGATATACAATATATTGGTGCTGAAAGAAATATATCATGCATTACAATGAGTGAATGTAAAGGGAGAATAGGAATGGCATAACACAAATCATGTTCTGTGGCCCTTAACCAGCAAGTGTTGTGGAATTGCATGACATGACTACGAAAAGGAACCAGCCATGCTAGTAGGGAATAATGTTACAGTAGCACCTTACAAACCACACATAATATCAGAGCAGGATAAACACTGGCATATTTGTATAGGTCACAGGCCAGACCTCCCAACAGTGACTGATCTACAGGGATGACCCTGATTTGTAAACAAATGTTAGCTGTGCCCCTCTGATTCCCTGTGAAATGTACTAACAGTAGGCAGAAAGGTGGGGAATCTCACTTAATGACAAATGTCAATAAGTGAGAGTAGACACTGCTTGCACATCAGAAAAGGTGTAGTAATAAATATGCTCTGAATCCCCCAAAGTCTGAATTGCAAAATGTCTGAAATATATCACAGGTGTATCCCAGTTTTATGTACCTTTCCCTGAGGTTGTTCAAATATATACCTGAGAGTATCTGAGGCCTGGAAGAGTCAGAAACACACAGGCATATCAGCTTGTCTGCTGTTACACACTCTGCAAATAGCTGTAGAATGAATCCCGCAAGCATGACCTTATGTAGAAGTACAACACAGAAATATCAAAGGATGTAGCCATGTACTGCTAGCAACCACCTGTGACAATGCTATTGTTCAGGTGCTGAAAAGACTGCTGTGGTGCACAGTCAAAGAATACTAGGCTGACATCTATCTACCATCTGGATATGTCCACAGGTGGGAGCTACTCAGACAGACTACTAGCCTTTATAGACTTACAGATACACAGCAACTCTGCATGTTCAGTAAGATAAACATCACATGATAATAAATAATGCACTCTGCAGTTCTGCACCCCTACCCAAAGGTACTATATACCCGTGTAGTCAGGCACAACCAAGGGTGTAGGTAGGCATACACAGTAGTGAAATATGTCCAGTTGTCCTGAGCAGACTGTGCTAATGTAAACACAAACAAACCACAAACTGTTCAGACGTGAGTAACGTACTAATGACAGTGTAGCAGTTCACAAACAGTGCATGTGCCTGATATTCATAATTGGTAGTACAACATGCTTAGTTGTCCTCACCCCTCTCTCAGGGGTGGAAGGTTTCAAATATCCCTTCTAATGTATTGCATATGCACAGCTGTTGCTGGTAAAGAAATGGGCAGCTATGGACCTTCTCCACACCCATCTTGTACATCCTGAGCTGGTTTCCCTACTGTCTTCCCCTCTTTGTGCACCCTTTATCACCACATTCTTATCTCCTCATTTACTTTTCTGTCAAAGAAATGAGTGCATAGGTTAGTGGGAGTGAGCACTTGTAAACAGTAGTAAGCGGGTTTGCACCAGTGTGTGCATGTGTGTGTCCTTAGCTTAGCATTGCTAAGATATGATAAGCTAAGCCAAGCTTGGCTTAGTATTGCTAAAATAAAATAAGCTAAGCTAAGCTTTGCTTAGCATCGCTAAGCATCGTGCAAACCCACGCAAACCCGCTTACCACTGCTTAAAAGTGCCTTAGTCACTCTGTATGACAGGGCCCTTGTACTGCTCAGCAGCAAAATAAAATACCCTTGTCTGTCTCAAACCTCACACCTTGGACTCATCAGTCTGCATGACGTACCACTAAGCCACAGCAGATATACCATAACTTGGTGCTGAAAGAAATATAACATGCATTACAATGAGTGAACGTAAAGGTAAAATAGGAAAGCCATAGGAATACATTGCAATAACTACTGTTGTATGCCAGTTAATTCTCTAATTCGAAAAGAAAGTACATACTCCCATGTATCCGGTGTTAGCATTAGGAGGTGTGAGTAAACCTACATACTGAGAAGAGTGTACTGGAAGAAGCAACAGTAAGGTTTCAGTACAACATGCATTTCACTGGCTACAACCCAGCTTCAGATATGAGACATATACCAACCTTCTGACTGAGACAACAGTGTCCACAGCAAACAAGCATGGTCCCGACCTTGCAAAACTGAAAGGGCTACGCTTACATAACCTATCATTTTATAGCAGTGTCATGAAATCACAGTGAGAATTGCAATTACCACACAGCAGGCTGCGTGCAATTACTAAATGGTGGGCACCAACTGGTGTAGAGGCCATTACATGCACATGTACAGATACCTAGAAAAGCAGCCTGTATCTGCTGTCCACACATGCAATAATATCATTGCAACAACTGGGAGAGAGAGCGAGAGAGAGAGCACGAGCGAGAGAGACAGAGACAGACAGACAGACACAACAGTCAGTAGGAGACAGATGCTGAAAACAAACAGCAACAAACAGAGGAAACAAAACCAACCCCCCCAAAAAATAAATAAATAAATAAAAAACAACACCTACAACAGATGGAGGTGAGGAATGCAAAGGTAAGGTATGTAACAGATATGTATTTGCTGACATCCGAAAGATGTGTCTGAAGGGAACTCTACATACTGTGAATCATTCATATGTGGCAGCAGTCCGTATCTATATGTACATGCACATTTGCATAGGGCAAGGGACATAGGTTCATAGGTTCATAGGTTCATAGGTTCATACTAGGCTATCTGCCCTAGGGCATTTATAAGCCTAGCCAGAGTGTGTGTGGCTTTCACCACCCCTTAGGATGAGAATACTATACCCATTAGTTTGCTGTGCCTCTGTCCAGCAGTGATACAGAGATGATTCCCGGGGTAAACCTACGATCTCCCATCCACTCGTCAAGATTTCTCTTGAACAGAGTCAGTGAGGGGCTCTGCCTCACATGGACTGGGATTCTGTTCCATAGTGTAGGGAGTCTCTGGGTGATGAATCTGTCCCTCCAGCACATCCTATTTATATCCGTGTTGAGGTTTAAGTCTCTTGCTCGTGGCTCTGGTGGATTTGGATTTTTGAGGTGGAGCATGTCTATTAATTCGGGTTGGACATGGCCTTGTATGTCAGGCACAGATCACCTCTGAGCAGATGGTATGCGACTGAATAGAGCTGGAGTTTCTTCAGTCGGGCATCGTATGACATATGTTTGAGCCCTTTATCCTTTGGTGAGGAACTTTTGGGGTCTTTCCAACTGCTGCAGGTGTCGGGTAAGGTACATTCGAATGGGCGTTGTACTCAATCATTGGTCTGATAAGTGAAGAGTACAGGGGTACAATGACCTCTCCTGATCTGGATGTGAATCCCTTCATGATCAAGTGGGCAATGTAGAAGGTCTTCCTAACCACTTTGGCAATGTGAGTGTCAAAGAGAGGTTACTGTCAACTTGGGTCCCCAGGTCCCTGATAACTTCTTCCGTGTTTAATGGATTACCACCTATGTGGTAATTAGGAGTTACCTTGTTTTTCCCAAAGGGTATGACTATACATTTTTTGGCATTTAGCTTAAGGCCATGGCTCTGGCACCAGTTATCCATTTCTATGAGACCTTTCTGGAGGATGTCTGTGTCTGATGGAGTGTCAATTATGGTGCCCAGTTTGCAGTCATCTGCAAATTTTGTCAGCCACAATTCCCCCTATGTTTGCCTGCACTTCAGAAAAATAAATGCCGAACAAGAGGGGGCCCAGGACTGAGCCCTGTGGGACACTGCTCGTGACCGGCTTAGAGTCTGACATGGCACCAGCAACTCTAACCCTGTGTGTTCTGTCCTTGAGCCAGTTTGCAACCCATCTTGTGACATATGGGTTTACATCTAAGCTGGTGAGCTTTTCTATGATGCCCGAGTGGGGTATTGTGTCGAATGCTTTTGCTAGGTCAAGGTAGGCTGTGTGAACTGCCTTACCCTCATCAATGGCCTTAGTGACTGTTTCGAAAAAGTCGACCAAGTTCAAGAGGCAGGATCTGCCCTTGACAAAGCCAAATTGGGTAGGATCCAGTGTCTGTAGGTCCCCAATGTCTTTATTTATGAGTTCCATTATGATCCTCTCCATAGCTTTGCAGACAAGGCTCGTCAAGCTTATGAGGTGGTAATTTCTAGGGTCCGTAGAAGCACCACCTTTGTGGAGTGGGACCATAGTTGCCGTACGCCATTCTTTGGGTACATATCCTGTAGTAAGGCTAAGATTAAACAGCAGCCTTATGTGTGGGTTTAGTTCCTCATTGAGTTTGTGTAGCACACAGCTGGGGACACCATCCGGTCCCATTGATGCTGTGTTTTTTGCTTTAGAGAGAGCAGCTCTCACCTGGGCATCTGAGATGTTTGGGAGGCTAGACTCTGGTGGGATAGATATTTCTCCTTTTGGGGGGGGGGGGGATTTGCACTGAACCTGTCTGCCAGTATGTTGGCAATGTCTGTGGGTTCAGTGATTTTTTTATCATTTTGGACTAATTCTGAGCATATCTGGGAGTTTCCACCCAGGTTTCTAACATAGCTAAAGAAGGCTTTATGATTGTCTTTTGTGTCATTAGCGATTTTTCTCTCAAAGTTGGCCTTGGATGATTTTATGAGTGATCGCAGTTTTTTGCTAGTATTGATCAGAGATGCCTTCCCATTTAGGGATTTTGCTCTGTCATGTAGTAGCTTTCTCCTCTTGTTGTAGAGTTTGATTATGGCTGGAGTCCACCAGACCGGGCACCTGCCTTTGGTGGAAAAGGTCTTGATTTTATTAGGGATTGCTTGATCCATACATTCCTGGAGGTGCTCATAGAAGGCATTTGTAAGGGTTTCAGCAGCGTGGGTTGCAACTGTTAGTGAAGGCTGGGCATATGTATGTTGTTGAAGGCTGCTATGTGCACGTATGTATGTAGGTTGTAGTGTGTGGCATTGCCGAAAGCAAGCAGTGCCGGTATATGTCATGTGGTGTTAAATGCTGTGGGACTGAGCTACAGGCAATGAGGCCTGCAACAGCTATATGGCCTGAAGACAGCAGAATGCATTCTGCACAACATTGTGCAATAGTATTACATAACTGTATGTCTCACAACTGTTGCATAATTGACATCCTCACCATGAAAGGTGGGCAGTATATGTGCCTATATGTGCAGCTATATGTACAGCAATGGATGTTTACATGTATGTGTATATATACATGTATATATATATATATATATATATATATATATATATATATATGTGTGTGTGTGTGTGTGTGTGTGTGTGTGTGTATATATATATATATATATATATATATGGATATATATAGATATATATAGATATATATATGTATGGATATGTATGGATATGTATAGATATGTATGGATATGTATAGATAGATATGTATGGATATGTTTAGATATGTATAGATATGTATATATATATATATATAAATATATATATATATATATATATATACATAAATATGTATAGATATGGACAGATATGGATAGATATGGATATATGTATGTATGTGTATAAATATATATATATATATATATATATATATATATATATATATATAGAGAGAGAGAGAGAGAGGGAGACACGGGGTCATATGTACTGCAACAAGTGCCTGTTGTCCAAGGCATGGACTGAACACCAGTGTTGATACTGCAGTGCCATACTCCACTCCAAAACACCTTACGCAGTAACTGCCACATAGGTGATAGCCTGCTTAACACTGATGGTGTCAGAAGGGTACAGGGGATACAGGTGGACAGTAAGCTCCCCTTTGATAATTACAGTGCCACAGTAGTCATGTAATCTGTCTATGTGGTATGTGTCATCACAAAAGGTGTGTCGTCTAGGGAAATATAGGTCGGTGTTCCCCTCTACTCATCACAATGCCCCATGTGGTATGTACCTCACATGACAACTACAGCAAGTGGAAAGGCCACAGACATACCTAACAAAGATAATATTGCCCTCAAACACATGCCCTATGCAGACTGACTCACAAACCACGGCTAAAGTGCGTTGCATACCGCCCACCCAGAGGTTACCACTGCCGGACATACAGAGGTATATCACACCCATAGCAGTCGGCCAACCACCATGACAACACCTCACAATCCCTCCGGGCTACATGACCAAGGGCCCTAATCCATGTCACCTCACTAAACAGCACATGCTGGAGGTACAGGTTCCTATCCACAAATATGCCATACTCTGGACTAAACCACCCAGTATGAACAAAAAAGGCTCCTCATTAGCAGATGTCATACATACCCCTGATGATTGTTTTGGAGATAGGTAATATGCCCTGGGAGTCACCTCTGTGTATCTGGTTGACAGGAGCAAGTGAAATCACATAACATGTGTGTCAAAGGCCAGGGTAGCATATGGCTAGGCTTCTCTAGGCCCTAGGGCCAATAGCGTATTACCTACCTATGACACAATACACACACACGTACTCAGTGCAATACCTGCTATGTGAGGTGGAATGAGTGTGACAGTGACTGTGTGCAAGGTTTGTAAAGGTGTGATAGCTTAGTGTGAGGTTGTGTCTGTCATGGTAGTTTGTGTCCTAGGTGTGTGGCCGGAGAAAGATGTGTCAGTTATTGGGATTCAGACATAGTAGGATGGCATATGTTGTGATGTAGTTCCTTGTGTACGACTGTGGTGTCCCAATGTAGGCTGAAGCAATACATGTATGCTCAGTAAGTGGTACTGCTGGTGACTCCAGCTCACATATGAACTGTTGTACTACCTGAAGCTGTAGGCCTACACAGCACAGTATGGTGTATGTTCACAGTCCCTGGTAACACTGTCTTGTGTGTTTCCTGTAGTCTTCACAGATTACATATCACAAGCAAAGGTATCTGTAAGTAGGGGAACACAGTATTATAAGGTATACAGGTAATGCTCATCTGTGTCAGCATACATCTGTGTGTTGTATGTATGTCTGATGTGTGTTTAATTATGCCTGTACCATGCCTGCAATCACATGTGTGTTACAGGATATGTGTGTGTACCTAACAACATGTATACTCTGTTACAGCAGTATGCCAGCTATATTAACAACCGTGCACATATGTTAGGTAGGGGTATGGCATCAAAGACTAGGGTGGTTTACAGGTAATACTGTAAATGTACATGACATTCATTGCATTGGATGACATATTTCTTTATGCATTAGCTTGATATATACCCCTGGGGTGAGGTTGTGCATTTTATCCCAAACAGTGTGCCAACTACTGGTGTATACTGCTTTGTTATATGGAGTGTTGCAGGCAATGTTAGCCAGTTGTGGGCTGAGCACAGATATGTGGTATTGAACATGTGTATCCTCTGATAGACAGATAGATGCTATATATGGCAGTTAAGTGATGTCTGTACTTCATAATGTTAAGTGTGCCACATGACATGCTCACACGTATCATTTAATTGTCTTCCAGGGTTATAGCTCATCAACGTAATCCATCGTATTCAGCTGCAGAGGAGCAGGAAATTCTGAACAGCCTGGTGCAGCACTATAACCTGCTTTTTTCCAGGGCCAGCCAGCACCAGCATGACCGTACTGCACTGTGGCAAGACTTTGTTCGTCGGGTAAATGACATAGGCATGCGTAACTGGACATATGAGAAGGTACACCATCACTGCAGTGATTTAATTAGACATGTCCGGTGGCATGCATCTGATATCCATAGGCAACAGCTTGCCACAGGTGGAGGGGTGGCCATACATCCCCCCTCACCAGAGTGGAGGAGCTGCTCCTAAGCATGGTGGCTCCTGACCTATAGCAGCAACAGTGTCACACATGTGTCACCATGGAGGCCGGAGCCACCCAGCAGGATGACATGGAGCACTTAGGTAATATGCCCTAGCTGTAGACTACCGTTACCTGTATTGTTAGAATGTGCATATGTGAGATGTGTACTGTGTGTTTAGCAGTTGTGCTGCCTAACGTGTGCAATACTGATATTTGGAATAGTATCCATACACCTGTGACTGTTGACTGTTGTTCCACTGTCGTTTAGCACACTCACAGTAGCAATGCCACAGTTGTGGCCACTGACAAACTGTGTCATATTCTTCTACATCCCGCTGGTGTGACAGCAGGGCAGACGATACATGCTGGTGAGTGTGTTAACACTTTAATATTGGTAATGAAATGTGCATGTCATAGGTGAGGTGTAGGCCATGTACACGTAACACACCTATGCATAATGCATGCTGTGCATGTTTGCTGTGAGACATCAATCATCTCAGTAAAGTCAGTAGCTGCCTCAATCACATGCAATGCACAGTGCAGCAGACACAATTGTGGCAACACTGTACTGCACATTAGATATGCATAGTTGCTATAGCTGTACACAACAGAACACATTTATCATATGCAGTACACGAAAACATGCTACATTTGGCATTACCACACACCCGCTGTAAGGTCACACTTCAGTATCCCACATGTCATGCACACACACATGATGTACCTCAGGGGTAGAGGCCTATCGTGGGGCTGTGCAACACTCTGCAACACATAACACAGTCATGTTAGGCAAGTCTTCCTATTTGGCACCTCACACACCCATGTACAAGGTGGCTGTGTAATTGTGAACGTAGCCACGGCAATACAGTTCAGGTACAGCATGCTAGGCAGTGGTCTTGCACACATTTGTAGCTGTGACTGACCACAAGATGCATGTTGATGATGGCACAGGGTACTACACCCCATCCAGTTACAGTGACCACAGTACTACTCATAGCAGTCATTGCTTTGCACCTCAGTGTTGTGTGTGTGCAAACATATGCACCTATACACAATATGCATAGCAGTCACCATCCAAGCAAAGTGTCACATAAATGTCCTGGAATGCTAGTGGGTGTATAGGTCACTTGACACACATTGGGTATGTGTGGTGTTTAATGTTGCAGTCGTGTAGCATGCCATGCCATGTATGGCACCCACATATCTGCAATATGTCCCACACTCACCATAACCACTGTACACTGGCCATGTCGAGCATTGGGATTCCTTCATGTCAACATGCACCGCGCATCCCGTGTGTGTACATAGCATGCATGTGCTACACCCGTGCCCACTATTATCTGCTATGGACATAGACATTGTACTCAGACATGGATATCTATGTGTCACACAGATAACACATGCAGCCATGGCATGTATACTTGTGAGTGATGGTGCACAGGGCATTGCAGAGCTGATAATACCTGCACAGCAATGTTGTGTCCATGTACACATTGTGTTCTAGGGTGTAGCCAATCACTGAACAACTACACAGTTGCATCAAAGCCATGTATACTGCCATTTAGTAGGGGCATCTACACTTGCACTGCATGGTCTAGTGCAACACATATTCTGCATGCTGACACATGTGTGGTGACTGTCTACCTTGTGATACTGACAGCCACCTTCGCCCACTATAGAGTATGTGTTGGATTCCTGGTATGTGTGTGTATGTGCTGTAGTGAGGAGTGTATTAGTGTTCATGTGGGCATGTGTCCATGTGTACATGTGTGCATGTGTGCATGTGTGCATGTGTTCTTGTGTTCATGTGTGCATGTGTGCATGTGTGCATGTGTTCATGTGCGCATGTGTTCATGTGTTCATGTGTGCATGTGTGCATGTGTTCATGGGTGCATGTGTGCATGTGTTTATGTGCGCATGTGTGCATGTGTACATGTGCAGACAGTAAAGTGTGTTTCCTGTCTTCCTCTCACAGGTGCTGAGTTAGGAGTTGGCAAAAGCAGCAGGCAATCTGAAGCCACTGCCACGAATAGTGGTGATGATGACACATGTATTTTGGCACAGGAAGATTTGACAGGGTCTGTCGTTGGTCTGCCAGTTGACAGTACACAGCGTTCAACCCCATCTATGCTTACACTCATACTGTCAATACATCCGTCACCATCAATGGTCATAGGCGAGGGACAGCTTACACTTGGCAATGACCAGGAGAGTATGGTACCCATGGCACTTGTATCCCCTCACAGCAGCCATAGCCATAGACCTGGAATGATACCACATAGGTGGAGATCCAGGGATTCTCGAGGGAGCACCACTGGTCATATTGCCCCTGGCAGGCGTGCCCTCACAGGTCTTACGATGACCAGTATGTTCCAGGCTATAATGCAGGCTCAGGCACATATGGAATGGTACACCAGGCAGGGACTTAAGGTGCAGAGGGCACATTACACCACTATCAATGACAGCATCCATGACCTTGCCAGTGCCATCCGGACTTACACTGAGGTCATTGATGGACATTGGGGGGAGACATTATATGCCCTCCACAACATGTCTTCCATGAGCCAGGACCATGCGGGACGGTTGCGACGTTGACGCGGACGCATGCCTGCAACAGCTGGCAGTGGTCGCGGACAGCCCACAGTTCACAGCTGCTCCCATAGTGGCAGTACCAGCCCCAGCAATGCTGGGGCTGGCCTGTCCATTCACCATCCCAGTAGACCACGTGCACGTGGCTCTGGCCAGTCCAGCAGGGACATGGGTCCAGTCATCATACCTCTGCCTCTGATGAAAATACCCAGTTAGGGTTGGTACCCAATAATGTCCATAGCACCCCTGCCAGGCACAGGTACTGTGTCCATGGCCAGAGACAGTGATCTGTACAGCCTAGCAGGTACAGTTTGTGGCTGTCCCACAAACTACCGTATATGGCAGCCACATGGTGGAGCTGTGTGCATGCAGACACACACACATTAACCAAACAACTAGGGCTCACACATACACACACACATTACATCAACATTGGCCCATGCTGTACTGTTGTCCCTCACACATACACACACACACACACACACACACACACACACACACACACACACACACACACACACACACACACACACACACACACACACACACACACACACACACACACACACAGACATGTCGATTGGATGGGTCAATGTCAGGCTCTGGCAAACAACAAAATGCCCTGTGCATATGATGATACCTGTGTCGCCTCCTGTCATCTGCATCATTGACGGAGGGACAGGCTAACATGGTGCTGATACACAGGGTGACACTATAGCAGTGCAGCAATAATAGCAAGTTGTCAACAAGGAAGTGTAATGACATCCTTGTAGGTATATCTGAGCAGACATTATGCATCAAAGCTCTGATTGTCAATGTTTACACCACTGTTAGGTCGGAGTATGTATTGTCCACCCAGGTGCCACTTGGCTGAAGTGTAATGTGTTGCCAGCATTTGTTTGTGAGTGGACAGTATGTGTGTGATGTGTGCAGTACAGATTAGCAATTGTACATCTGTGAATATGTTGGGTGCGCACTGTCTGCATGTACGTGCATAGCGGACACATGGGACGTGTGGCATACCCTGTCATACACATTGTTAACATCTCATAGTATCTTTCAATGGCCAGTATGCATTTTACTACAGTTATGTACTAGCATGGGTAGACGTGTGTATGACATGGGTTGACACTATGCTGTGGGTGATACCGTTAATATCTGTCAATGATTTGTGGTCTGGTAGTATACACAACCTCAACAGCATGACTATGAGCAATCATTGGATGATGTCCTGACAAATGACGCACAGTCATAGGGAACTCAGTAACAATTGGATCCTTCCGGTGCTACACTGTAACACTAACCAGTGGTAATGACCGCCACCCATTCCTGTGACCACACCTGTTTGGTATATAGCACCCTTAGGTACATGCAGACACACTAGGGCTGTGTCCATCCAAATCTGGAAATGCATGCATTGGCCTACAATGCATTCCCTGGATGGGACGCATATCCTACACAAGGGTATCATACAGACAGATACCTGTTGTCTGATACATGCTGTATAGCAGTAAGCCGACTATGGCATCGTCATCCTCATGTACTATACATACTATCCCATCAGTACCACACAGGTGGTAGCCCTCAATATGTATGTTGGGTACCAATGTGTACATACAGCTTCATGTTATGTCATGTGTCCCTTGGTATCCACATATACAAAGGTATTGTGGTGTCCCAAGGTGTATCACATAAGACATTAGAGGCCTGAATGCATATCCACAAGGCAGTCGTACACCTATAAAGACTGTCCATTCTTGGCAGTCTTTGTTGTGTATGACCATGTCTGACATATACCCTCACTCACACTACTCTTAAGTAACTGTCATGGGTGTGTGTGCCACAGATGACCTTGGCCACAGAACACAACAGTGGATGGCCTTGTCACATACATACATATGTGACCTACGATCTGAAAAGCAGCGGCACAACCTGTCAATGGAAACAAATGTATTCATGTAGTATGTAGGCTTCATACCTTTGTACTGATTGAGGGGACATGTACACATATATATTTGCCATGCAGATACCTGATGTGTGCAATGCACTTACTGTTGTAATCATACTATGCCATACCATAATAAAAGCAAAACCCACACCGCATTGAGCAACAGTGACACACAGTCAGCATTTGCAGGATTCAAACTGCTATCTAGCTATGTTATGATACTAGAGAGCGATTCATTAATACGGCGAGCTATCTGCTTGACTGGGTGGTTTCCCTTCTCCGGCTGTATTTGTAGGATGGTGACATCATCAGTCTTTCCAAAGAGGAATGTACCTCTTTTAGTGAGTTTTCCCAGTCTCCAAAAAGGGAACACCTCTCAAAGGAAACGGCCCACACACAGTTTACAGGCTTCAAACCCCTAGCTAACTATGGTATGATACTAGAAAGAGATGCATTAACACGGTGCGCGATTTGCTTTACTGGTTGGCTTCTTTTCTCCTGCTGTATTTGTAGGATGGTGACATCATCAGTCTTTCCAAAGAGGAATGTACCTCTTTTAGTGTGTTTTCCCAGTCTGCAAAAAGGGCACTCCTTTCAAAGACAATTGCACACATACACCCCCCCCCCCACACACACACACACACACACTGACTGTTTGCAGGATTCAAACCCCAACTATGTGTTTTCCCAGTCTCCAAAAAGGGCACTCCTTTCAAAGATAATTGCACACATGCACACCCCCCCACACACACACACACACACTCACTGTTTGCAAGATTCAAACTCCTACCTAACTATGTTATGATTCTAGAGAGAGACACATTAACACAGTGCACTATTTGCTTTACTGGTTGGTTTCTTTTATCCTGCTGTATTTGTAGGATGGTGACATCATCAGACTTTCCAAAGAGGAATGTACCTCTTTTAGTGAGTTTTCCCAGTCTCCAAACAGGGAACACCTCTCAAAGGAAACTGCACACACACCCACACACACACATGCACACACACACACTCACTGTTTGCAGGATTAAAACCCCTATCTAACTATGTTATGATACTAGAGAGAGAGAGACGCATTAATACGGCACGCTATTTGCTTTACTGTCTGGTTTCCCTTCTCCTGCTGTATTTATAGGATGGTGACATCATCAGACTGGACACGGTGATATGTGTACACTTTGTTTTATGCCATTCCAGGAATGGTCCATGTGGGTCAGCAGGTGTCAACAGCTTAAACAAGACCTCAGAATCCTTACCTTGTGTGATCTATCTGTGGACACATTGACATTCCGTCATATGTCAACACATATTTATGCACAGCTTGTTGGTTTTGTGGATACTACATGTGTCTGGGATGTTGATAAAGGGCTATTCAAAGTCTATGTGACACATGTGTAGATGTGTTCATTGATGTATGTCCTGGGTGGCTGCCTTGCAAACAGTCTAGCATGTTTGGGAACCATGATCCGCACATGAACATACCACAGTTGGTAGAGTTGTGTGTATGTCAGCTTCCAATAGCTCTGTTTATGACTGCAACCATGATGGACTCCATGACCTTGCAGATCAGACTTCATAGGCATACTGGACTTGACTTGCCATGGTGTGTTGTGCACCAACACTTGTGGGGAGTGCCATATGTAGCTGTGACACATTCAATGGTTCCACATCCTGTGTAGGGGTGAGGCTCAGCTGACTGTTCAGGTGCATGATCTGTTTGTTCTGTAGTTTATGCATGACACATATTGGGAATCAATGTATTACACTTGCTGCCATGCTTTTAGCAGTGGGGGTAGCTGCTCATCCATTCTACATGTGATATCTCCTGGTATGATGATATGGACTATTGTCAGTGGGAGGAGGGTATGTACATATGGGCCTGTCTGTCATGATGCCGGCATTGTCACTCAGGTACAGTTGGCCCTGACTCAGGACATATATGGGTGCACATTGCTATTTATGACATAGCTGAAGGAGGTGTCATGATTCAGTCTGGACTCCTTCTCAGCTACTCTTTACAAAATACCAAAGAACATGAGCACTAATCCCTCTTATACTCTTTTACATGCTTAACACCCTACTGATCTTTTGTGATCAGGCTACAGAGTATGTCATGATAATATCCTGGCATGTCCAGGGGTCGGTTTCGTGTGTACTCTCCAGTCCAGCTGGTGGATATTGTGATATTGACACAATGTCACATCTGCCTCATGTACACAGACAGCCCTCTCTTCCTCCCGACAAACTCAGATATATGTGTGAGATGCACCTATATAGACATACAGGGTGCTGAACTCTCTTGACCCATGACTGGCATAGTCTATCAGGTGGTGAAGGTAACCACACACACAACATAGTCTCACATATCCTCTAGCAACAGCACTCAAACCACATTATCACACATAGACATACTCGGATGCTGTAAATGTACTCTGCCTAAGCAGCAGAGACCTCCAAAGCAGAAACACGCTCACCTGCTACCCCACTACAATACCCACATATCACATAGTTCACAATGTCAGTGTGCCACACAGTCACTGCCCTTCGGGCTAAACAACACACCTAATACACTTGTAATAGGCGACACTTATTGTCAGACACACTGATGTACCATTCACCAGCCCTAACAAGGGGAATAGTCACTTTGGGCTGTCTGTTGGGTGCCAGGATCTGCTGCATAACACAGGCAGTCAGGTCACTCCAAAGCAAGTACAGGACTGGCATCATCATTGTCCATGCTGGTGTGTATAACCTCAGATGTTACTCCCCGGGCCACATGACATGATACATGGAGGAATACTCTGACCATGTAGCCCAGGCCAGTATGACCCTGACCTTGTCTAGTATCTTACACCCACCAATTATGATGTCACAGTATACGGACACACATATCACATTTAACAGTTGCCTAACAAATTTGTTTAATTCATAGGGGATACAGTGTCTGTCAGCCTATGGTGACATGCTCAACATGCCACGTAGCTTCACTATGGACAGCTTGGACCTGTCACCCTTGGACTTTGGAATGCTGGCTAAGGCTCTTGCTACCACCATAGTGCCTTTTTTAAGCAGGGCTCAGAAGACAAACCCATCCCATAGACATTACAGGTTAAATGAAACCAAGGGTAATGCTGCTCAACAACAGATGTGTTAACCTCATATTGCGGCCACTCAGGACTCTCCTCAGTATGGAGGATAGTGATATCTGTGCACTGACAGACACCTGGTTCAGGCTCGCTTATGCACACCAGCACTACCAGGTTATGTTTCATACCATGCTGTCTGACAACAAGACTTGGAACAGACAACACAACTAGGGGGAGCATCCATATACATCACAGATACACACACCTCCGGATTAGTAGCACTGCACAAAGCATCACATACTATACATATACAACTACCACTACCTTTCAGTTTGTTGCCTGCTACAGAACACACTCCCAAACTCAGGAACCACACTCGGCTTTCATGGGAACTATGGAGAATATGAAGGTCTCCACAAACACCATTATATTGTGTGACTTCATATACACAAATATTGACTGGGGATACTACTCAAGCCCCGACACCCTCACCCAACAGTCGCTACAATTTGTAGACTCATATGCTATGGCACAACCAGTCAGCACAGCCACAAGGGGGAATACATATTGGACCTTATCATCACCAACATGGGGACCCTATGTTCCACACCAGCAATATACCCTTCATTGGTAAGGTCAGAACATACATGCATCTCACTGGACATACATATACCCTCCACACACCCATCCTGGGTAATCTTGGTGAACTTCTCATGAGCCAATGTCTCACTTCACCGAAGCAAGGTGGTATCCTTCAGAGACCCTGAGACAGTGGCAAATATGGCTCACACTGCTGCATCCTTTACATACACATTCTATGGACTCCTAGTAGACTGCATTGATTGTGCTATCCCAAATAACAACAGGACTCACTACTCCAATGGCAGGGGACCTGTCTGGTAGACCCCAGCCATTAATAAGCTGTACAACATCAGGAGGAAGCTTCTACATGACAGAGCAAAATCCCAGACTGGGAAGGCATCTGTAATCTGTACTAGCAGACAGCTACGATCACTCATGAAGTTTTCTAAGGGCCGCTTCTACCAGACAATTGCAACAGACACGTAGGACTATCACACGGCCTTCTTCAGTTATGTCAGGAACCTGGGTGGACACTCACTGATATGCTGTGAGTTACTGCATACTGACTAAACCTACCCTGAACCCACTGACATTGCCAACATCCTGGCAAACAGGTTCAGTGCAGATGTCACCTACCCTTCCCCCCTAAGGAGCAACTATCCATCCCAACAGAGTATAACCTCTCTGACATCACACAGTAACAGGTGAGTGCTGCCCTCCACAAAGTGTAGATCACAGTATCAATGTGACCAGACGGTGTCCCAGCCTGCATCTTACACAAGCATCAAGACAGACGTAACTCTCACATTACATCACTGTTCAATATCGGAGATACCACAGGATATGTACCCAAGGAATGGCGTACAGTGACAGTGGTCCTGCTCCACAGAGTTGGTGCCACAATGGACCACAGACAATATTGCCCTATAAGCCTAAGTAGCCTGTTCTGCAAAGCTATGGAGTGTATTGTCATGGGACTCGTACACATAGACATCGGGAACCTACGGACACAGTGTCCTACACATTTCAGCATTGTTGTGGGCAGATCTTGCCTCTTGAACCTGTTTGTATTCTTTAAACAGCTAACAGGTCCATCGACATAGGGACAGCTGTCCACACAGCCTACCTGAACCTTGCAAAACCCTTCAACACAATAACCCAGTGGGCCATTATGCATAGGCTCACCAGCATCGATATGGACACATATCTCACACGTTGGATTGATACCTGGATCAGGGATAGCACCCACATGGTCAGAATTGCAGGTGCCATGTCTGACTATACACCAGTTACACATGGCAACCCACACGGCTCAGTCCCGGGACCTCTGTTGTTCAGTATATATTTGTCTGACGTACAGGCTACCACAGGGGGAATATGGCTGAACATGTTTGCACTTGACTGCAAACTGGGTGCCATGATTAACTCTACAGCTGCCACATTCATACGCAAACAGGGTCTCACAGAGATGGATGACTGGTGCCTGAGCCATGGCCTACAGCTAAATGCCATTAGTTGCATAGTCATCCCCTTTGGGAATAACAGCATGCCCACACATTACCACATAGGTAGTACTCCATTACATATGGTAGGAGTTGTTAGGGGTTTGGGGACATGACTTGTTCGTACTGTCGTCTTTGACATTCACATTGCCAAAGTGGTTGGACACACCTTCTTTGTGGGCCACCTTATCCCATATGGTTTCACATCTAGATCGAGTGAGGTCATTGTGCCCCTATACTCATCACATCCATGCTTGGTTACAATGCCACATTTGGGGTGTACCTTACCCGACACCTGTAGCAACTGTACTGGGCACAGAAGTTCCTCACCAAGCAGATCTAGGGACTCACACAGATGCCCTGCACAGTTCAGATGCAGTAACTCCAGCTCTACTCAGTCGCTTACCAC
Organism: Protopterus annectens; assembly: GCF_019279795.1. Taxonomy (NCBI): domain Eukaryota; kingdom Metazoa; phylum Chordata; order Ceratodontiformes; family Protopteridae; genus Protopterus; species Protopterus annectens. The sequence continues at coordinate 166,099,150 of NC_056725.1, forward strand.
CTACTCAGATATGATGTGTGCCTGTTGTTTACAGATATACTCAACCCAGAATTACTGGACATGCTCCACCTCAGGATATCCAACTCCCTTGGAGTTACACACTCCAGGGACGTATACCTCAGCACAGATGTTAATAGGACATTGTGGAGGAACAGATTCTTATCCCAGAGGCTCCACTCACTCCATAATTTAATCCCAGTTTCACATAGTCAGAGCCACCCGCTGACCACCTACTGGAGACATCTTGACGACTGTATGGGTGATCGTATGTTTACCCCTGGGATATCTTCTGTGTCCCTTCTAGACAGAGGCACACTAGCCTAAATGTACATGGGCTATATTGTGTGACCTACTATTCACACACACAGTGTAGTAATCTGACAGGGTTGCGAATGGCAAACACACTCTGGCTAGGCATGTACGTGCCCTAGGGCAGATAGCCTAGTATCGACCTCTGAACCTATGCTAATGTTCAAGATGCACAATGTTTATTGCTGATACTGTTTGCAGGTCTTTACCATCTTTGCTTTACCAGTTTCTATGAACAACTTCAGTATCTGCAGAACATATTTGATTATGACAGGGTTCCACTATATTATAGATGTGACTATTGTCATATAACTGTGTGCACAGGGCGGATTGCTGTATAGTGACAGGTTCCTGGGTTAACACATGCAACTGCCAGATATGCGTGGCCCACTGCTGTACTCAGACATGGCCTAAGTGTGTGAGCATGCCCAGTTCTGCCATTCCGTGTTTTGTTGCCTGACATTTGTCTCATTTATTCAAGTGTGTGAGCATGCCCAGTGTGACCCTTAAGTATGTTGTTATCTGAGGTCCACTACATTTGTTGATGTGTGCGAACATGACCGATATTAACATTTATACTGTGTGTGTTGGAAGTCAGGTTCTGTTCTCACTGCAGGACTCACCTTTGTGTCATAACTCGACAAGGATTATGCTGTGCCTGTGGGGTTTCCATGAAATACTTTGCATAGACTTATCAACATTCCTTCAAACAGGCTGACCGCTACTGTCATGGTTTAGTGGTTCAGTACTTTGGCTATTGTGCACGGTATCCTGGGTTTGAGGCCCATCACTGCTTTATATTTTCATACTGAGCAGACCAGACTGCTTAAGGGCCAGTTAAGCAAATATGAGCATGTTGGCTTTTGTTCAGCTATGCTCTACTTAGACCAGGCTTGTCTGACATTGCTCAATATTCACCAACATTGCTGGACGTTGCCCAATATTACTGAACATTGACCACAGTTGTGCTAGTTGGTGTGTGCGATTTTGTTTGCATATACTACATGGTGGTAAATGCTGTTTAGCACTGCTTTATATTGCTTAACACATGGCAATCATGCCTTAGGTGGTGCTGCAGGGCTGCCTAAGTCGGATGCACATACTACACTCCCTGTACATGTTTGAAAGCAGGTATTGTCAACTTAGGCATCCCTTTTACTATATGTTTGAGTCGGAGAGAGGTATCATTTCCAGAGTTCCTACTGAGCCAGTGTATGTGCTATGCGCTGCTTCTTTGCCAAGGCCAAAGCATACTGGGCACGCCTCTCCTTCTACCTGCTGGGGCAGGCTCAGGTTGTTCCTCCTCCGAGTCATGCTCTGCCTGTGATGGACTTGGCAATGGTGGGGGGCTGTTTCGCCCAGGCCTATGCTGTTTTCGCAGGATCATATTATGTAGCATAGCACATACCATGACAATTTGAGTACATGTAGTTGGTGAGTACTGCAAGGCTCCACCAGATGTCTCCAGGCACTGGAACTGTGACTTGAGCAGCCCAAACACACGCTCTATTACATTACATGTTTGTGTGTGTGCCGCATTATAGCATTCCTGTTCAGGTGTGTGTGCGTTTCTGATGGGTGGTCATCAGCCACAGCTCCAGTGCATAGCCAGCATCCCCCACTAGGTGACCATGTGGGATGTCCCCACTGGCAAATGTCTGGTACAGCTGCAAGAGATGCCAGATATGGGAATCATGGTAGCTGATAGGGCAGCCTGCACACACATTCAGTATTATGCCCTGGGCATCACACACGACCTGGCAGATGATTGCAGGGAAGCCCTTGTGGTTGGAGTAGACCCTACCCTGCTCGCCGGCTGGTGCTTTGATGCTTATGTGTGTGCAGTCTATTGCACCCACTACCTCAAGGTATTCTGCTATTTGCGGGAATTGGGGAAATACATGATCACCAACATGTGCTGACATGGCATCCAGGAACTGGTGTAGTACCCTGGATGCTGATGCCTGTGATTTCCCCATCATATCACCAGTTGGTCTCTGGAAGGTACCTGTTGCTAATATTCTTAGGCCAACACATACCTTGGTTTCCACTGGGATGGGTTCCCCTCTGTTGGTTCTGTGTGTGAGGCGTGGCCTGCACAGCTCAACAATTCACTGCAGGAGGTCTCTGTCCACTCTATAGAGCTCCACTATATCCAGCTCATGTAGCCTTTGGTAGGTTACCCTGGGCTTGTACACTCTTCTCTGTCTCCTCACTGTGGGTTGTTCAGCAGCATTTTCATTGTCACCACCCTCGGCATGTTGCATATGTCGTCTTATAACAGCAATGGCAGCCCCTAACATTTCTTTGTCTCAGTAAAGCTTTTTCAGTTTTCACTTCTATTAGCTTACTGCAGTGTCTGTTGTGAGAAACATACTGGAATGTTATTTGCAGAGTTTTAAGTGCTAGGCTGGGCTGGGCTAGTGTACTGCCTGTGTAATTGCCTGATTCTGATTGTTTTCACCTGCTAGCTCTTCTAGTACTCCCTGGTAGCTTCCTACTATTTGTTGTGCTTCCTTTTTCCTTTCTGTTTCCTCAGGGGGGAAAGCGCCACAGACACAAGTGCAAATGTGTGCACAGCAGCTAACACGTGCTCACACATGCTTACACAGACTAAAACTTGCTTATTCGGGTTAAAACACGCGCACACCAGCGCAAAATCTCTTACAACTCTTTAAACAGCCTTATACATGCTTACTCCGGCTTAAACACACGCACTCACGCTTACACGTGCGCACTCTGTCTTACTCGGGTTTACACGCACACACACGTGTGCATACCCACTCAGCAAAAAACTTTGGTGTTATCCACGGCATACACCTTCCATTTTTTGCCTTTCCCTACCTGTTGACACACCTCTTTCCATGATGTGTAAATGACAGCTGACACATGCCACTCTGCTCCAATGAGCTTCACTTCTTTCATACATACCCCCCTCATGATGTCACCTATCTTCTACTCTGTTACTCCCCATATCCTACTGCTACACTACACTGAATGTGCTCATTTGCTATGTAAACTTGCGATTCACTATCCTAATGCTCATTTACATAGGATTGCCTACTAATGCTTGGTTACATGTCTTAGACTGAGCTTCCCCCCTTAGCAACCTCTACTCGGTGGCCATGTTGTCTTCAGCCTGCCATTCCCTTGCATTGTACATTAACAATTTCAATAAAATCCACATTTGTGGGTTTTAATTTTTAGTAATCTGGGTTTTAGAGCACAGCCCATTTGTGCGGCGCTGCGCTACACTTAAACATCGGAAATCGGCGAAAAAAAATAAAATATTTTTATTTTCATATTGCATCAGGAAACATTTCACATGGACGTATATTTGGCCATTGGCATGCTTCCTGCACTGCATGAAACCTTTATTTGGAGCTGTCAATGCTCCGTTTTGCTATTTGCAGAATGGTACTCAGTTGTCAACTGAGTACATTTCTGCAAATAACACTGGTCTTACAGGTTCGGGTTTCCTGAATCGCAAATCTACCTCATTTGCATGCCTTTCACCTGCAATTGAGGTAATTTGCATATCCCAGCCCTGTCCGTGTAAGAGCCATTTTAGGAGCTATCTTACACGCCCCTACAGGCTGTTCCTGGATCGCTCGTCGGACATGATGGCTGCATGGAGTCTTACTCTACTCTAAGACTCCGTGCAAGCCTTCGTGAATCCGGCCCAATGTCATAAAATGTATCTTTATGAATAACAATAAAAGCTCTTAAGTCACGAGCCTTCACTTCCAATAGAACTACAAAATCATCCCAAATATCCTACCTGTCCATTTATTTTTCTTCTTTATTCTGATTTCTCACCATAAGTTTCATTTGATTGTTGACATTTCCTTTCCACTATTCATATCTTATTGCTTTCCCTTCAGTTTCTTTTAAAGTCTCCAGATATGATTTATTTGTCTGGCAACTGTCATTCAAAATAGTTTCCAATTATTTTGATTGTATTTTGTCGATAATTTCACACCATGCAACATCTTTTCCACTCTCCGGCTCACTCTGCAACAACAATTCTCCCAAAATATCATCCAGCAACTCATGAATGGATGGTTGTAATAAAATTTCCATCATTGTTTTGAATTTTGCTTCTGATGAAACAACCATATTCTGCTGAAACAGCTCTTCAGAATCTCGTAGAGCTTCAAACACTGCACCAGCATTTGCCTCTTTGCTATCTCCAATCTTGGGTCTCCTTGAGTGCTGTTCTACCAGCTGACGCTGCACTATGAATGAAACAAGCATTCTCCTAATGAGAAGGGGAAGTTCCCTGAAGCCTGGCCAAATTTCCCCTAGTAGTATAAATACCACTTCAGGTCTCCCCTGAAAAGAAGCTACTAGTCTAGTGGGACTAAGCTGATCAACAAAGCATAAATAAACAAATGTTCTCTTTCATGGTCCAGGTGCTTGGGAAAGAGGGGCTGGTGTAATTATTAAGGTGTTTACCTCATAGACACATGGTAGGGTTTGATTCTCACCTTTGAAAGGGACATTGGTTAGGCTTACAATGGCCCACAAGGCAGGTAGCCTAGTACCTACCTATGAACCTCTGTATAGAGCCTATGATCAGAAGATTTCTCCTTTTATAAGATTACATTTCCCAAAATAGTATCTTTGCAAATGCAGCCCTTATTTTTATCTCTGTAGGCAGAATATAAATGAGCCAATGTATGGGTACCAAAAGTAATACAACTAAATAAATACAACTGAAATAAAATCATAAATCAGCTCCTTTACAAGTAATGTAGCTGCAGGTTAATATTTATGGCACCATCATATTTGCTCTCTCATTTCTTAGCATCATTTGGGATATGTACTTCACACCTCCCACAGGGCTGCAGATAAGGCTGACCCATGTCCACAATTTCCTAAATGGTGTCCCTGTCCACACAGTACCATTCCGCTATGTTGGTGCCATGGAGGGAATGAAATGTTAAGCATGGATGGATGATCTGGTGCTTCCTGGGGTGAAAATGCTCAACACTGGATGCAGCGGCTGCAATAAGACCCTCTTGCAGATGCATATTTACAATAGCTGAGGCAAACCCTAACACTGTAAGCAATCTGTCACTGCCAGAACGTGAGCATGTGGACATGTACAAATCTAAAGTGGTGGAACATCTCTGCACTGTATTTAATGGTTTATGAGACAGTCTGACATGTTTTTTGCTTCAATCGCATATAAAACAGCTGACTATGTTATTTTGGCTGGCCACATTGTGTTGCTAAGTTTTCTGAATTGCACACACCCTGCCAGTGACTGCTAGTCATACACTTTCACTTACAGTGATACAGCAATATTTTTCTGAATTTGGCGCTTGGTCTTTGTACTTGTCTGATGCAGTGTTGTGAGTGGTGCTACCTAGCAATATCAGTACAGCATGCAAATGGAAATTTAATCTTAAAGAAATTATTTCTCTCATTTCTTCAAACATATTTTGTAAAGGGAAGGAGATGTAGGCAAGGAAAAAGGGTACAGCACCAGATAAAAATTGTAAAGTAGGTGATAAGGTTATAAGAAGCTGCATAATACAAATAGAGTAAGTCCATTTATCCTGCACTCAGATGAGTGCAATTTCAGCAAGCAGCATTTTATTGCATGTTTTATTTGTTGTTTTGTTGAAAGGAGATCCAATTATGTTGTACACTTCCCCCTCTATTCTGTGACCAGTATAATTAAGGCATGTGAAAATCCAAGCCCCCTAAATTGGGAATGCAGGGGATGGAGTTGCTTCTCTACAAAGGCACTCTTTTGCCTTTTGTTAATTTTGAGTTGTATTTCATATTGTAGAAAAAAATGAAACATAGCTCATGGTATGATGTTTAATTCAACATAAGAAGATAAATTAACCCGTGTTGTTAGGGAGAAATATACCACTATAAATAAGGAAGTGGCATATGCTGCCAAGTTTGACTGTGAAAAAGCTAGGTGGTATATAGGGCAAACAAAGAGAGAAGCAGCAGTGCAATTATGGAAAATGAAAGAAATCCTGGAACATTTTCCAAACAAAGAATATGATGCTTGTGGTGTTAAACTCTATATCAAGATAGTTTTTAGGAAAGAATAAGGAATATATATATATATATATATATATATATATATATATATATATATATATAGGTAGACTTTAAAACATCAACTTACCAGAGCGTCGACTTGCAACTCAGCGAGAGCAGAACTTTGAAAGTTCATGATGTCAAACTCCCAGAGCATCATAGTTTAACTCCAAGGAAAGTAACTACTGGGCCACCAATTACTACAATACGAACAAAAGCACACTAAACCCATCAACATGAGGGGCTTCACCCCCCCACACCCCCATGTGGGGGGCTGCACCCTCCACACCCCCCTAACTAAATATACCAACTCCAAGATTGCACTGTGGAGAACAGGGCAAAGGTCACAATGGTGGCCCAGTGGTTACTTTCCCGGAGTTAAATTGCAATGTTCCTGGAGTTTGGCATTGTAAACTTTCAATGTTCTGGTCTCTCTGATTTGCAAGTCGATGTTCTGGTAAGTCAAAGTTTTAAAGGGAACGCATACATGTATATATATATATATATATATATATATATATATATATATATATAGAGAGAGAGAGAGAGAGAGAAAGTTACTTTTCTAGTCAGAAAGTGGTGGAAAGCTGTACAGAGAAAGGATTTTCAGACTGGTGATAGTTTTACTTGTACTTTTGTCTAATTTTCAATTTTAAGGTTAGTTACATGTTGTTGATTAATCTGGTCTTCAGAACCCATGCTTTTTGCATTCCTTTTATGTGAAAACAAAAATGAAGGCTGCTTCTGCTGCAGAGTCACATAAGCACATTGTGCATAGCACAAAGTCCATAACTCTTAATTGTCTCTGATTTTGCCTAATGTCACTGAATCTTTACTTTCCTCTGTCCATGACTTTTTGCAGAACTCTCCTGATTTTGCCTCAGGTTTTTACTCCGTCCATCCCTTGTAAAACTTTCTGCTTTCTGGTAAATCAATAAGGATTACAGTCAGGCATTAATGCTAGATATGAAAGTTGCATAATTTACAGTTCATTTTATCTGAAGAATGCATGTTAATGCAAAACCTGTTCTATTAATAAATGGACAAACTGTGCTCAGCCCCCCCCCTGTGTACAGCATTAAAGTGATATTTCCTTCTAAAAAAAAAACAAAAAATAGAGGAATGAAACCCAGTTTACTAGTGCAGGAAGTACAGGAAAGATCCAACTTCTCATCATCAAAGTGACAAGTGTGATGATGCAAAGACAGGAAGTACTGCCCTCCTAATTCCATGGAGAGCCAAAATTTGCAAGATGGAAATAACAGTAAAATGAAACAATAGAATATTCAGTAAATTATGTGTTCTGAGCAGGAAGCCATTATGTCATCCCAGAAGAACAAGAAAAACTTTGGGTGTGTGCAAGAAATGATTGCACATGTTCTTTAACTTTTAATTGAGAAATATTTAAATGGATATTCTGTAACTGGATGTTTAAATTATTAAATATTGAAAATATTCAAGTGCTGAAGAAAGTAATATATTAGTATTAAATTAATTATTTCACTCTAAAAGCCTAACTGTCCAAAATGTATTGCTTAGATAAAATCATTATTCCAAACTTCTATATCTTTAAATGTTGAATGAGATCTAAGTGGGAAGCAATGGCATTTAATGTCTTTGTCCAATGGTTTCATAGGCTGGTATAAAAGGAAATAAGAGTACACACAAATCAATAGAGGTGCTGAACTGTCAGCTGATCACCATTTCATGGTGAGTTTAATGAGGCAATCATGGTAGATGTTTTGTAGAACTAAAAAAAACAAATATATAATGAAGGTATCCAAGGAATTTCTGACAGATGCTTCTGTGTGGGATGAGGTCAACTCACAGCTCCAAAAGAACTTCTCATAACATGGGAGGTCGACGGTGAAGAGTCAAAATAAACCCTGTTCAAAACTTCAATGAAAGTGGTGATAGTAAGAAGGTGCGGGTAAAAGATGGTTATATGGTAGTAAATCTATGACTCACTTGTGAATGCTAGCAGTGAAAGAAGCTCTCAAGTTAAAGAAAGCGGCTTTCAATACAGTGTTAGAAAAGTGTTGAAGATCTGACCAGCAGGCTATAAAAAACAGGAAGCGAACAACTGTGGTAGTTGTTGAGGGGAAGGCCTGCTTGTGGGAGGAGGTTAGTAAAATATAGAGATTTTCTTTTGATGGGCTGAAATGAAAAATTATATAGCAAACCATATGGAGGTTTAGGACATTGCCTGCAGTCTGTTCTCAGCAAAGGTAGACATATGCTGATCTCAAATGGGAACATCATCAGAAGATCTGGTTGGAAATGAATAAGGTGCTGGATATTGCTGACATGCTGTGGTTAATGTACCACGTTAAGTATTATGTGGAAGCTGGTAAACGTGGGTGATGGTCTTAATTTTCAAAAAGAAGGACACAAGTGTTTTTGAATTATGGGAAAATCAATCTTTAAAACTTCCCAGTGAAAGCCAGCTCTAGGATGCTGAAAAAGAGCCTTTGATCAATACTCAAACATCTGATTCAAGAGGAGTGGTGTATATTTCATTCCTGTTTGTGGAGGAGTGAATCAGTTTTTTTTCTTATGTGGATATTGGAGGGCTAGTGGGACTTCACGTGTGCATTGTGGACCTGGAGTTGGAGTAATACCAGTGATATAATAGTAAAGGGTCACATGAGACATTACTGATGTAATTTGAAAGCTACATTTCCAATCTAGATTTGTGATCTTAATGCTAAGATGAGTACTTTCCTGGTGGATGTATGACACTTTTAAGGATATTTCTTGGTCCTTCACTGATGATTTTCTTAAGATATCAGGCTGAAGCTAAGCTCTGGAGATTATCCACTTTGGATATGTGAAGGCTGTATCTCTGTTGTTTGTAGATGATGTAGTCTTCTCAGCTTCTAACAACAGTGATGTTCTGTATGTCTTGGATTAGTTTGCTGCTGGGTGTGAAGTGGTGGAATAAAATCAGCATCTCCAGTTCAAAGGCCATGGTTCTACCCCGAAAAAAAGTAGTTCATTTTCTGCAGGTGAAGTGAGACCCTCTATCACAAGTGCAGGGGTTGAAGTGTTCTGGCATCTTGTTGATGTGTCATAGTAACAGAGACTGGAAACTGAACACTGGATGTGTGTGCCAATATCGGTATTACAGGTATTTTGATGGTTATTTTGAAGTGAAAGCTAAGTTGTAGAACACATTTCTCAATTCACAACTCAGTTTGTTTCTAGACCCCACACATTTCCTTAAGTTTGAGGTGGCGACTGAAAGGAGAACATCTTTTTTATGAGTAGCAGATTTAAATTTCCTTTTCAGGGCTGCTGGGCCCAAGCCAATGTCACTGAATGAGGATCTTGAAGTCTCAGGTGATTTGAGAACAACAACTTCTACTTCATGTTGGGAAGTATCATTTGGAAATGTAGTGAGGATGGTCACTGGGAAGAGGCTCCAGGATAGGCCGCAGGCATGTTATTGAGATCATATCAGTCACTGTCCTTGGAATGTCTAGGGATCCTGCAGCATAAAGTGGGGACTGTTACTGTTCAAGTTACTACCTCTGCTTCCCTCACTAATGCAGGGGGGCTATGAAATGGACAGAGCTTAATGCAATCATTGTTAGTTATTTATGCAGGCACCCTCACTACTACAGCTCGGTAATCATACAGTACTGTTACATGTGCAAATTATTAACATGCCATTTATTTTCAAAGTTACAAAGATCATATGGCAAATGAGGTGATATGTTTTAGTCCATTTATTTTTATGTTTCAGTGTTAAAGTAAGTAGACCTATATGCATAATATTTTATAGAAAACTACATCACACAGTAACTATAAATATGTTCTACTGACTGTTACCAATTGCTTACATAGCTCAGGCCAGTCTCTTTATTCCTATGCAGTTGCTAAGGCCTGGAACTCTCTACCCCCTGACATTAGATGTCTAAATAGTAAACATACTTTCAATCCCTACTAAAAGATCTCCTATTCAAAACTTGGATATGTTCCTCTACAGAACCAAACTAATTTCACCTGTTCCTGACTTTCAATATCCCTATATCACAGGTGTACTGTGTAAGTTTCACTTAGAGCATAGTACTGTAAACCAGGTGTTTAGGCCTCCTTTATAGTTATGATTTCTAGTTTATGACCCTGTTTGGCTACGGAAACTTCTTTTTGAATTTATGTTCAAGCAATTGTATATTTGTTGCATAATATCTTGTTTCTCAATATTCTAACCACCGTGTGCTGCATCATTTGTAAAACTCTGATTTTACTCTTTTTGCACGTTCCATGCTCTTTGTACAAAATAGCTATGCTTATATAATTTTTTATTATATGTATTATTTTTTATATTTTTTTCCTATGTATCTGGAGCTTTCCTCCCCATGTATCTGGAGCTTTCCTCCCCAGGCATCTGCTGCAAATGGTCACCTTGTGTCCAGTCGGACTAACCTGGTAAACAAATGGAAAATAAAATAAAATAAAAATAAATAAGATAACACCCCACCCACCGAAAAAAATGTATTGATGTAGAGGTAATGTGTTGAATGGGCTTTTTAAAATGCCATGTAATTAGACAACTAAAATACAATAGTCATTGTAAAGAAAGAAGGAGAGTGAAGGTGAGAAAAAGACCCAAAATAGTCAATACTTAATAAAGAGCCTACTACGTCTGATAAATTATGTTTATGTCGACAATTTAAGACACATTCTTTACCTGAGAGGTGCAGGTAGGAAAGTCAGTATTTTTGTAATCATACACGCTATCATATAGTATTTTTATAATTTGTTCACAGTGTTCAAACACAAGAAAAATCTTAAAACGAATAAAGGAAGGATGGTTAGAAAAAATAATCTGTAATATTTCATTAACATTAAATCTGAGCACAGATGCATATGCCACCTACATTCATTGTGCCTCTCATTAGTTAGTGGCGATGCTGTTTATGTTATATCTTGCTTGCACAAGAAGCTGTAAATGTAGTTTGACCTTTCCAAGTGAAACACAACAAATGCTGCTCAGTCTTGTTTCCTTGGGTTAAGGTCACTTAGAGCTGCAGAATGGCCCTGCAGCAATAGTGAAACAGCCTGTCATTCTGTTCACACAGTAACCTATAAATATGTTCTTCTCCACTGACCCGTGAGCTAGTCTCTGCACATTCCTGTTTTGTGTTCATGTTTGAGTGATTTGTCATCCTTCTAAGTGGGATGTTCTAACAGTGATTAATGAAGACATGGGGGTGGAAGATTGCAGCAAATAAATTCATCTACCTGCTAAAAGTGGACAAAAGAGCACCTTGACTTTTTCTAGTGCTTTTTTTTTGTTTAAACAATAGCAAGAATTTGGTAGCAATACCTAATGTTGCACCTAAAACTATACGTACTTTACTTATAAATAAAATGAATTTCAAGGTCCGTGGTATAACATTTATTTACACAGCACTGTGTAATGATAATTTCAAGCAACATTGTATGACATTACCTTCATTTTACAAATGCAATGTCTCTGACAAAATTATGAAAAGAAACACTGCTGTTCCCTAAGTCCATAGAGCTCCAGTGTAGAATACATAGTATATATGCAAGCTACTTTTGCAATGATTGCATGAACTGTGGGAGATAAGTGGCCCAGCTCATGTGATGCCAACTCTGTCACACAGTAATAAAAAGGGAAGAAAACAAAATGGTTAGGAATGCAGTCAAGCCTGTAAATTAATCCACATGATTGTAATTCCTCAAAGTGCCAAGTATGGCAAAGCACAGGTCTTTGGGCAAATCACAAGGGGAAAAAGAAAGAACAAAGATGGAAGGAAGTTGAATATTTAAGGTGAATGGAGTAAAAAAGAGCTTGTAGGAAACATAGGTTCATAGGCAAATATTAGGCTAACTGCCCTTAAGGGCTATTGTAAGCCTAGCCAACAACCTGGAGTAAGAATCGAGCCCTGTACCTTTTGTTTATAATTTAAAAACCTTAACCATTTTGTCAACCCCCCTCCCAATCTTTTTTAGTTGCATTCACTGGTTATTAATCCTATTCTCCCAAGAAGCTCTCTGCTTCAAAAAATTGGGACTTAGAAATAGGAGTGTGGTTCTTAAAAGAGTAAAATATTTTCTAACAGATCACAGTCATAAACTATTACCCAAGAGGCTGAATGGGATGGGTGCTAGCTAGTTCAGAAACTGTTTAGTAGCAAGTTGGATCAGCAAGAACTGCAGTGATGACAGTGTCAGATTTGTTATATTTTGTAAACATTATTTTATTTCTCCTGGGAGAATAGGCAGAGAATGAATACATGAGTACTGATATATGTTAATAAGATGTTACTGCCTCTTGAAAAGTGACAAAATGTAGCAAAAGAGGAGGAAAACAGGTACACTGCATAATTTGTGAGTATGTGATATGTATTTCAGACAAAATAACATTCATAAATATTATTTGGCTGAATTACCATTTAATTTAAGACTCCACTACCACTAAATATCCTTCTACCATGCAACTTCCTTTCCTTCATGATCCCTTCTTCCCCACTACCTGCCAGCTATAGCATACAGATCCATTTACTTAACCATGCCACTACCCAACGTATCCTCTATTTTTCTCCTGCTACTGGGCCATCTCTCCTCTTACCATGACTCTATAATAGTTTTCACCATATCTCCAAGTCTGTCCCAATCACCTGTTCATACTTCCTTCCTTACTATCCGCATAGTGCGCAAAACCTATTTAATGATACCCCTCACCTCTACTCCAAATATAGACTGATTAATTCCATTTCAACTCAAACCAAAACAAACTGAAGAGGAGAAATACTCTCTCAAAAAGTATCAATATTTCTCCAATATATTAAAGTCCTTTTGTGAGGAGACATTCACCCTAATCCTGGCTTCACCTATCACAATAGACATCAAGACAATTCTCTTCCACACTACTGTAATCCTACAATGGTTAACCCTCAACCCGGGTAATCTATCTTTTGCTGCCATAAATGTTAGAGGTATAAAAAATAAAATTGCTGAAGTACATATTTAGATTACCAAACATAAGCCTGATAGTCTCATTGTAACTGAAACTTGACTTAAATAAACCCAGCATAAATGACTCTGAAATGATACCTCCTGGCTATAATATCATCTGCATTGACCATACAAAGAGGAAAGGTAGTGGTATTGCTTTAATATTTCTAACAACTACCACATTTCCTCTTACAACAAACCAATACCAAAATTCAATTCAGCAGAGCTTTTTATTACTTTCCTGAAATTAACAATTACTTATTTGGTTTCACACAACTAACTATTAGCCCCACATGTTAAAGTAAGACATCAAATTCCCTATTAGATTGGATCCTGGTATCAGACCCTAGCAAATACACCACCTCAAATACAATGTCTGACTGTCTCAGTGATCATATCTCAATCTATGCAATCAGATATCAAACACATCCACTTAAACAGCATGTTTATAAAACAACCCACAACCTTCCCAAAAATGTTCATTACTAACCTATCATCTGTTAACTAGAACTTTGTAGGAATCTTCCTGTTAGATGATGTTGTAATGAATTCAATGAGTATCCTAAATAGCCTTGCACCTCCTAGAAGGAAGAGACTAAAAACAAATAATGCAAGTTGGCTATCCAAAAAGAGTAGAATGTGAATGTAGGATAGAGAAAAAACATGGGAAGAATGGGAAAATATAAAACACTTTAATATCTTGAAAACTTCAGAAAGCTTCACAACCATACTTTGAAGACAAAAAGTATTGAAGACAAAAAATCTATTATAACAACTTTCAGAATAATATTAAACACAGCCCTAAAAAAAATTCTGGACACTCATTAAAGAAATCTTGCTTCTTGGCCATAAATTCAACCCTAACCTCTTTCCCAATAACTCTTCATTTGAAATTGCAATATAATTCAACTCCTATTTGATAGATAGTATGGCATCTCTACCCAAGGATACACCCTGAAATCTAATTCTAACCCCACCTAGGAGCCACATATCACCACATCCACTTTCACCTTCCAATCTGTGCCCACATCCTATACAAAACTATTCTTAAACAAACTTAAACAATGCTCTACTTTAAATAATGACCTTCCAAGAGAATACCTTAAAATAACAGGCAATATTTATTTTTATTTTACATTTGTTGACTGGGAAAGTCTGACTAAGTTCCACAGAGCCTGTTTTCAGCAGAGGCCCAGGGAGAAATGCTCCAGAGAGATGTTTTTGGAATGTGGGAGAAAACTGGAGTACCCAGAGGAAACCCATGTGAACACAGGGAGAACATGAAAACTCCACACAGAAGGCACCCCAGCCGAGAATCAAACCGGAGAACCTCTTGCTGTGAGGTGACAACGTTAACCACTGCACCACTGCGCATTGCCTACCCTTTCTCACTCCTTATAAATAGGTCAATCCAGGAATCTCACATTTCCTGTCAATGGAAATGTCACACATTATCCCTCTGCACAAAAGAGGAAATTCAACAGACATCAATAACTTTATATGTACAGCAATTGTACCCCTCCCTCTCCAAAATACTTGAAAAATGTATTCAAAAACATTTGCTAAACTATTTCCTACAGGAAGAACTCCTATCCCTGACACAACATGGCTTCCGTTCTTCCCATAATACTGACATTGCACTTCTAACCTATATAGTTCCTGTCAATAAAGTTGGAGATAACAGCAAACTACTATACTCCTTATCTCTAGACTTGTCTAAAACCTTTGACAAAGTTTGTCTCAGCAAGCATCTACTTCAAATGTTCTCATTAGCTCTCTCTCACTCAGGCCAACCTTCTATGGACCAAAAACTACCTATCCAGTAGGTATCAGATAGTAAAATGGCAGTCCACCCTCTCTCCATGCCTCCCCATCACCACTGGTGTACCACAAGGCTTTAGACTTGGTCATCTCCTCTTTAACATTTTCACCAACACCTTCCACACACCCCCAGAACAGGCCTCCCTAATACAGTATGCAGATTACTCCACACTCATTTGCACATCTGACAGTGTGGTACACCTCCAAGAAATTACTCAGGAAGCTTTAACAGCAGCTGAAACATGTCTTTGTAACCCGAAATTCATGCTCAACTCTAAAAAGAAAGAAAATACTACTTTTTTCTAAATTTAAAGTCTTCTCTCACTTGGTAATACAACAATTGAAGTCACTTCTAATAGTAAATTATTAGGAATGATAGTTGATGATAATCTTAAATTCAACCTGCATATGCAAAACTGAATATGAAAAAAACTAGGGATGCTTTATAGAGTCAAAAACTTTCTCACTGACATAACTAAAACTACACTTGCCACTACTTATTTCCTCCCCACACTTTTTATGGTGCTCCCATCCTTACTAACCTTCAGACATCACAAAAATCAAAACTTGAACAATGCTATAACAAAGTTGCTAAATTTGCAGCAAATACCCCTTTCAGAACCCACTACTGTATAGCACTAAAACATCTAAACTGGTTAGAACTACCCCAGTACTAAATAACATTCTACACAACTATGCTCCTAGTCAGTCATTATGATGCCATTACCAAAAACTCCTCTCTGTCCACAAACCTATCAAATCTGCTGGGCATTGTTTGCACTTATAATACCATGTTGCTAAGGCCTGCAACTCCTTATTTCTATCTGTCAGGTCAATACCCTCCGTCCCATGTTTCAAAACCATTCTGAAAGACTTCCTAGACAAAAGTTCAACACCAGGATAAACTAAATCCCTAAATATGAGCAAATACCTATTCATGCCTTACATCTCCTTACTCTCCCTTCTTCAGTCACTTCCTTAGTTCTATCGATTTTTCTCCCTCGTCTTTCTCTCTAAATATATCATAAGCCTGCTTTTCTCTCATTTCATGTTGCAATTCCTGTTTGTATTATATTAACTTACCTTTAATTTCTTTATAAACTCGCTAAAATGTCTCTAACTATTAAATCATTGTCATATAACTTGTATATATTCTTAACTAGTGTTTTTATATTATGTCTAATTTGGTATAACTATTTAAACTGTATTTTTGTATTATTTTTAAAGACGGCAAAATTATTGTTCTTAAAATGTTTGGTAATATTTTGGAGCTTTCCTCCCTGGGCCTCTGATGAATCTGAGCTTCTACCCAGTTTGACTCTCCTGGTAATCAATTGCCAATAAATAAATAAATGAAAGACAATTCACTCAGCCAAAATGGTTGGAAGCCCAGCTCACTGAAACAACAAAGAATCAAATTCAAAATAACTAAAACATGATAAAGTCAAAATACCCAGAGGAAAAGTTTTCAAAAAGAGTTTTTCCCACATGCACCCAACATGAAGGGTCCTTTGCATCTACCTATCTTACTTAAAATAGTAACTATATAGTAGCACAACTCTCTTGAAATCTGAAAAATATCACACATTGGGAATCACTGCTGTATAGAAACCACATCAGCAGAAATTATGCATAAGTAAACACAGGCATCTACTGAAGCTTCTTTCTGCACTTCTGTGTTACAGAACTATCTGTAAATATGCCATAGTCAATAAAATATAATTTCAATCAAATTATTTAACTAAATGGGGTTTCAAAGATTTTTGATTTTGATTTGGTTATTTGTCATTCAGTGAAATGATGATTTAATGAAATGACAGACACTAGCAAATAGCATTGTCACCTCATAGCAAGAGGTTCCCCGGTTCAATTCTCGGTTGGGGTACCTTCTGTGTGGAGTCTCCATGTCCTCCCTGTGTTCATGTGGGTTTCCTCCAGCTGCTCTGGTTTCCTCCCACATTCCAAAGACATGCAATAGGTGGACTGGACACTCTAAATTGGCCAAAGGATTGAGTATACATGTTAGTGTGTAGTGTGGAAGAACTACCGCTGCAGGGTTAGCCCAGTGATGTAAACCCTGGCCACAGATGATTGGGACTGCTGAAGTGATACCCTGGCCGCATGTGCAAAAAATGGGAAAAAGGGGTTGGGGATAGATGGACAGATGTGTGTGTGTGTGTGTGTGTGTGTGTGTGTGTGTGTGTGTGTGTGTGTGTGTGTGTGTGTGTGTGTGTGTGTTATTAAATATTTATATAGCTTGTATTTTGGATGTACAATACTTCCTCTAACAACAATTACATATGACCCAACAACTTAGAAACATTAGGTTGAGGAGCTATTTTACATCAAAAATATATAAAAAATGCATATACTATTAACAACCAAATGTGAAACAATTTAACAACTAGCCTGTTGTGTAAGCACCATAATGCCTTCCAGGTTGAGTGTTACTGAGGAAATATCTCCTTTTCATGGGTGTAGATGACCCTTGCCTATGGCAGTTGGCCTTACAATACCCTTAGCCATGTATTATTTCCCCAGTGATACCCACCCTGTCAGGCATTATTGCTTTCTTAACTCTAACTCTAACCTTAAAGTCAGGATCACTTACACAAACACTACAAAGCACACACACTCAATACTAAAGCTGTCCACTACCACTTAGGTGTCCATGTGGACTTTATTATATAGGTGAAACTAAGAGAGAATTCCGGGTCAGATTCATGGAACATGTTAGGGATGTTAAAAATAAAAGAGAAGACAAAATAATTGCTTCACATTTTAGGATGTTTCATAACAGCGATGTGACTTTATTACAAAGTACTGTTTTAGAAACTGTAAATTGCTTGGGTAATGATGAAAATGT
Source organism: Protopterus annectens (assembly GCF_019279795.1). Classification (NCBI taxonomy): domain Eukaryota; kingdom Metazoa; phylum Chordata; order Ceratodontiformes; family Protopteridae; genus Protopterus; species Protopterus annectens. The sequence continues at coordinate 166,117,208 of NC_056725.1, forward strand.
ATTAAAACAAAAGTTATTATATAAAGACAGCATTTTTATTTTAAAGTATAAAACTGTGATACCTACCGGTTTAAGCAATTAATTAAACTGGAGATGTTTACTTTAAGATAGAAATTCATTGTTTAATTAGTGGGTGTGTGATGTTAATTGAATGTGTATTTTTATATATATAAGAGTACATGCTCTGTATTTTTTTATTGTTTGATATTCCTTGAAGGTGGAAACACCAAAGCGCTAGAAAATAAAGAAATTTTGTTTTCACTGTCGCTTCCTTTACCACAGTTGGTGGTTTATTTGGGTCAGAGTTGTGTTTTGGAGCTTTGGGATAGTATTTAAATGTCCCAGAATTAGGTTAAGTACCAGGCTTAACATTTAGTACAAACGAGACATCTTTGTGGTCCAACATGACCAACAAGGCCTTTACACTAGGGGAATGCACTTTTCCCCATGTTTATGAGGATCATGTCAGAGATACTTGGTCCCCTGGGGGACATGCAGCTTTGTTGTTCCAGGACATTTGTGTTTACAATGTCTGGACAACTATGGGCCTACATGTTCAAGTTGTGTATGTTCCCCAGTTAATATTTCAGTAGTTAAAGTCACCCATGAATATTGTGTTGGGTTGAATGGGGTGTGACGTCAGTTTGTTTGAGTACGTTTTCATAGGTTCATAGGTTAGTACTAGGCTAATTGCCTTGTGGGCCATTTATGTGAGAACCAAACCCTGCACCTTGTGTTTGCCAGGTAAACACCTTAACCATTATGCCATCCTCCCACTGGGCTTCCTGATTCATGGAGGGAATATGAGTCATTGTTAGTAAGTTGTTATCTTTTCTAAAGGTTAAGTATTACTTACTGGCATGGGCTTTTCCTGATTCACATCCATTGGCTGACAGTGGTGTCAAGTTTCTTGACGTCAGTCTTAACTGCTGCCTTAAATGTAACTGTATAGAATTTAATTCATAGGAAGGAAATATATTCCAGGAAAAGGAACTGTGATTATTCTGTAGTTGTTATTTAGCAAAGTGTCTACTGGAACAATTAGGCATATATACTTTATAAGGAAGAAAATCCACAACAGAGTGAGACATGTAATCTTACATTTTATTAAGAATAGTTTATGCAGTTCTTGTATCACAATTTCATGAAGGCAAACTGTGGAACAATGATTTAGTAACTAGTCTGCAAACATGCTTTATTGGTTTTAAGCAGCAACAGACGTCTGACATATGGCAAACGTAATAGTAAAAACATATATCAGACCATATTTTGCTACTGTTAGACCTTCATTTCACTCCATATCCTGATGAAGTAGAGGAATATAATGATTTTTTAGTACATCCAGTCAAGGTCTGAATTAGCCCTACTATGCTTGGCTATGCTTCACTTCTCTACGTTAATCACCTTTTAAGTTACCCCCATATTATTTCCTTTTATCATCAACATCATCATCAAACCCCATTTTTTACATTTTCTACATGCGGTCAGGGTATTATGTCAATTCTCTCCATCTCTATCTATTCAGTGACACTCTACTGCCTTCTTTGACACTCATGCCTGACTGTTGCAAATCTTTCCTTATACAATCCATTCACCTCTTTGTTGGACACCCTTATTTCCTCTTGCCTTCTTTCTGTCTGTCACAAATCTTCTTCACCAAATCATCTTCTATTTTTCTGCACATATGCCCAAACAACCATAATCTGTTCTCTTTGACCTTTTCTGCAATTGGAGCTACTTTGGCTTCTGCTCTGATGTCCTCATTTCTTCATTTGCACCACAGTGTGCATCCTACCACCCATCTCAGACACTTCATCTCTATTACCTGTAGCTTCCACAAATGCTCTGTCTTTACTACCCAGGTTTCTGAACCGTACAGTAGTAGAGGTCACACCACTGTTTTGTACACCTTGTTTTTCAGCTTCATTAGTTTTCAGCTTTATTGCTTTTATAACGTGATATGCCACCTGCAATGACACTCTGCAATAACTGCAGTATTTATGATAACCAGTCACACACTGACACAATTTCTTCCAAATTTTCCTTTCCCTATACAGTTATGCATTTCATTCAAACATTTATTTATAGAATTCATTTTACTAACAAAAGGTACAAATTACTACTTACTCTAACAATATTAAGCAAACAGAGTTAAGCCACATGGATGATTGATCATGTCCCCCACACCCATAACACTTTGTGCAAGTTACAACACCAATGTCATTTTCCATAGAATCATCTGGTAGAAAAAAAAAAAGATATGCCTTTTTTTCCAACTTACAAAAAAAAAAAAAAAAAAACCACACAAAACCTCCTACATAGTCACCACAAAACAAATAACGCCAAAAAAAACGGTTGCTGGCATAACGCCAACGGAAGGAAAATCTTCTTTATTGTAACAAATGTCAAAGACAAGACTGACACAAAAACCAAATAATCCACTAGTTTAGCGCTTTCATCTGCCGATAACGCAGACTTCTTCAGAACTAGTGTTTACAACCATTCCTAGCGTTTAAATAACATTTTTGGCGCCAACACTGTACCTATCTCTTAAAGCAACATGCATTTTATAATACAAGTAAACTGTGGATACATAATGAAATAATTTTTGAACTTTTTACTATTTTCTACTAATGACTGTATGCACTAAAATATAAACATAAACTAAACATGAATGCTCTAATTAACCTGTTAAAACTGTAAAAACCATACATATTAAAAACTGTGGGTAAGATATAAATAATATATAAATTATTAATATTTGATAGATATGTACACTTGCATAAAATAACATATAAATATATCAATATAAATATGCATATAAATATTCATACAAATACAAATACTAATATTAATCACAATATATATTAATAAAATTATAACTGCTAAAAACATAAGAAATCCTTTAAATAAAAATTAAGAGTCCAATATCAAGAAAGGTTTTATACTAATGTATTCATTGATACCTGGACTCCTCGTAGAATCAGTTAGCATCTGCCATTTACTTTCCTTGCAGGCTAATCTTGTTTTCCAATCACCACCATATAAAATATCATGTTCCTGATCTATAATGAAAAATGAGAAAGTATGATTGTCCCCATATTCTTTAATGTGTCGATATAACGCATTCTTACTATCTTTCTTCTGTATTCCATAATAATGTTCATAAATGCGTTTTTTTCAACTGCCTTTCTGTTTTGCCTATGTAATAGGCTGAGCATATCTTACAAAGAGCTAAATACACTATATGTTTGGTACTATAATTTCCACCTATACTTCTAACAACTGCATTATTCACATCCCCCAGGCGGACATCTGTATTAGTGTTGATGTACCTACATTGATTGCATCTTCCACATCTCCTGGTGGAAGTTTCCTCTTGTTGATTTCCTATCTCTTTGTGATTAGCTCTTTCCAGCAGTCTTTTGATATTGGGGCCCGTTTTATACACAACTTTGGGATAGTTTCCCAAAAGTGTTCTATATGAATCCACTACGGTAATAACGTCCCAATACCTACTGATGATTTCCTTGATCATATTACTATATGGGGTGTACGTAATAACACATACTCTGCTCATATTACCCTGTTGAACATTGTATATTTCTTTAACTTCTATGGGTTTGCCCAATAAATGTTGATATAAATTTCCCCATTTATTTGTAACATATCTTATCGTATCATTAATCATTCTAATAGGATAATCTCTATTTACAAATAAATCCCTGATTAATTTCATTTCTTCTTCCATGAAATCCTTACTGGACGACATCCTGGCTCCTCGAATACACTGTCCTTTGACAATATTTTTGAATATATAAGGTGGATGTTCACTATTATAAAATACTCCTACATAGTTATAATAAATATGTTTTCCTATACTTCACCATTTTCAGCTCTGGTGCAAGAAGTCCAAATGTAATTCAGATTTTTACAGGCCTATTAATACGTATTAGTGATATGAATGCAGACTGGGACAGTCCACTAAAATTACAGCTGAACAGGCTCATTTTACTGTTCAACCTATTAAAAGTAGTTAGTTAATTTATCTATTGACATTTGATTACCAGGAAAGTCTGACTAGTTAGGTATCAATTTTCAATGGAGACCCGAAGCTCCAAAGTATTATAAAATCCTTTTAAGAACAATAATTTTATAATCTTCAGAAATAATTCAAACATGTTTACAGTGTAACCAACCAAGTGCCAAAAACAGGACCAAAACCACAGAAAAACCACTGATGAGGCAGTAACGAGAGAACAGGAGGCCAAAAAATAGCGTACCAAAATTTATTGTCCGCTTTCGTCAAAAGACTTCCTCAGAATAATAACAAATCCAAACTTTGACATTAAATACATTAGTTAACAAGCAATTAATTAATTAGCCCAATTGAATAATCTTCGTTTAAAAACACCTCCTCATCAATTTAAATAAAAAAGGAGGTTATATCACAATCTTTATTGATATGAAGCTTACGATATTTTAAAAAACATTTGACATTTATGGCATCATTTAAACCGGGAAAATGTTTGATTTCAACTTAATCTGCCAAACAGTCTCCCTTTGCTGTAAATAATTTTTAAAATCCCCACCTCTCATGTCTGTTTTACAAATTTCTAATACTGAAAGCAAAAACTTTTTAAAAAAAGGACAAACAACAGAATGTTTGTACAAAGCATTTGTATCATCTCTGATTTTTATACTATAAAGATGTTCCCTAATGCGTGTTTTTAAACATCTAGTGGTCATCCCCACATAGAACGCTGGGCAAGCGGTGCACAAACCTATGTAGACTACCCCTTGGGTACAACAGTTAACAAACCCAGGTACTTCTAACATTATGTCCATTGTTTCAACTGTAATATATGGACCTTCTGAAATATACCTACATATATTACATTGATGGCAATGTTGCATACCCTTTTTATTAGTTTTAATAATATTTTCATCATTGTTGTTGTGTTCCAAAACCCTCTTTAGACTGGAATTGTTTCTTAAAACGAAAAGTGGGGTATTCCCCAAAACATCAAAAATATTGGAGTTACCTTTAATAACTCTCCAGTTTTTCTTCAACAAATGTTGGATGTGATAACTGTCCACACTCATTTCTAAGGAACATATCAAATTAGCATTAATTCCTCTGACTTTTTCCCCAAGGTTGTCATTCAAAATCAATGGAGATGTCACATCCAATAACGCTGGGTAATGTGTTGCCCGTTTGTTAAAAATATCAGTACGTGTCTGCACTAGTAATTGCTCTCCATACCCTCTTTCTAAAAACATAGAAGTAATAAAATCAAATTCCCAAATTAAGTCAGAGTCCCTAGATGTCATACGACATGCTCTGATAAATTGCCCTTTGGGAATGTTTCTAATAACATGCCTCGGGTGACTGCTGTGGAAATGTAGGTATCCATTATTAAATGTCTTCTTTCGACGGATACGACTGTGAAACCTCCCATTTGTGGTGTCCCACCATAGTAAAATGTCTAAAAAATTAACATTTAACCCGACAGTCCCTTTCACAAACTTTAAATAACTAGATAGTGAATTAGCCTCTGAAATGAAGGCTTCTACAGTGTCTAGATTACCTTCAATAATAAAAATCAAATCATCAACAAACCGACAGTAAAAAGAAACATGAAATTTATTAGTCAAAAGCGGAATAAATTCAAGCTCCCAGCAAGCCATGACAAGGTTGACATAAGCTGGTGCAGCTGGGGACCCCATCGCCACCCCTCTTTTTTGCCTATAATATGTCTTTTCAAACAAAAAGAAATTATTGTGTAGAATAATTTCTAAAAACCTACAGTGTAAATCATTATACCAAATTAGACATAAAGGGAAAACATTGGTTAGGAATAGATGCAACTTGTATGACAATGATTTAATATTTAAAGAATTTTTAGCCAATTTAAAGAAATTAGTGGTAAGTTGGTATATTACAAACAGGAACTGCAATATGAAGTAGGAAAAACACAGGGTTATGGCATATTTAGATCCAGAGTCAATGGAGAAAATTTGATAGAAATAAGGAAGTGAGTGAAGAAGAGAGAGTAAAGAAGTATAAGTATGAAGAGGTACTTATTCACATATAGGGATATAGTTTATCATGATGTTGAGCAAGAACAGAGACAGAGACAGATTTTGGCTTGGAAGCCTTCCAGAATTATTTTGAAGGACAGGAGGGAGGGTATTGACCTGATGGACAGAGGAAAGGAGTTCCAGGCCTTAGCAACTTGGTATGACTACACACCATGCCCAGCAGATTTGATAGGTTTGTGGACAGAGAAGAGTTTTGGTCACTGGATTGTAATGAGTGAGTGAGAACATAGTTGTGTACAATGGTATTAAGAACCAGACAAGCAGATGGATGCTGAGTTATTTTTAGGTAGTAAGAAGCTGTGTGTATGTCAGCTGATGGGGAAGTTCTAACCAACTAAGGATATTTAATGCTATACTGTGGTGGGTTATGAAAGGGATGTTTGTTGCAGATGTAGCCACTTTATTATACCATTGTTTATGTTTTGCTTTTTGTGATGCATGGAGGTTAGTAAGGATGGGAACATAATAAAGTATTGAGGAGAAGAGGTAAGTAGTGGCAAGTGTAGCTTTATTTGTGTTGGTGAGAACGTTTTTGCTCTATAAAGCATCCCTAGTTTTCAGTGAGATTTTTATACAATTTAATATATACATGTTAAATTTAAGACTATCATCCACTATTATCAGTTATAATGTGCTATAAGTGACCTCAATGGTTGTATTATTATGAGGCAGGATTTTAAATTTTATTTTCTTGTGAGAGGGATTCAAGTAAGAAAAGAGGTATTTTGGGGGATGGTTGAGCATGAGATGGGAGTTACAAAGACATGTTACAGTGGCTGTTAAAGCTTCCTGAGTCAGTTTTTGGAGATGTGCAAGGTTTTCTGATGCGCAAATGAGTGTGGAGTCATCTATGTGTTGCATTAGGGAGACTTGTTTGTGTGGATTTATGAAAGGATGTTGGTGAGAATGTTAAAGAGGAGGGGATCAAAGATAGAGCCTTGTTGTACACCAGCGGTGACTGGGAGGTATGAAGAGAGGGTGGTGTTCCATTTTATTGAATGATGCCTATTGGACAGGTAGCTTTTGAACCATAGAAGGAATTTAATGTTTGCTGTGACAAACTATGTTGAAGACTTTAGACAAGTCCAGGAATAAGGAGACTAGTTTTCCATTAATATTAGTATTATTGACAGTATTGGTAAAGGTTGGAAGTGCAGTGTTAGTATGATGAGAGGGACAGAGGCTGTTTTGTATGGAGGATAGAAGTTTTCCTGCAGGAGATAGTTTAGCAGTTATTTCTGAATGCATTTTCAGTATTTTGGGGAGAGGGTGGATACAATTGCTATTGGTCTAAAGTTAGTGATATCTGTTGAATTTCCATTTGCTTCTTTGTGTAGCGGGATAATGTGTGATTTTTCCAGAAAGAGACAAAACATTGGACTCCTGGACTGACTTATATATTAGACAGGGTAGGCAATTCTATTTACTGCTATTTTAACATACTTGCTTGGAAGGTCATCAACTGTCATGGATTGGATTTGTTTAAAGTAGTTTAATATACGATATGGGTTCAGGTTTGAAGATGAAAGTGGATGCGGTGATATGAGGCCTTAGACGTTGTGGAATTCTTGATTAGGTATGCTATAATGTCTATGAAAATGAGTTGAATAATATTGCAGTTTCAAGTGGTGACCAAAAAAAACACTAGTTCAGCACCACAATCGTCACAATGTTCACACTCCTTTATTAAGGCTCACAAAGACTACAAAATCAATGGTTAAGTGCTTTCGTCTTTCCACTCAAGACATCCTCAGAACCATCAATGAACCCCCACCCCCTTTTCAACCATTCATTTAAGGACACACCTCCATTTTAAACCAATAAATTCACAACTCTACAAAGTATGTTGTTTTGTTACAAAAAATTAAAAAACATAAATCAAACTTAGGTTTTAAAAGACATTAAACATACATTTTACTCTGAATTAAAATTATTGTTTAAAAAATCATGAACCTCATGTAAAACCAGTGTTATACACAGATGGATCTTCTCTTTAATTTGCTAAAGATAGACAGTTTCATGTGGTGAGTTACTGGGAGAAGGGTTAGGGTTGAATTTTTGGCTGGGATATAAGATTTCTTTAATGGCTGACCAGAATTCTTTGGGTTGTATTTGCTATTGTTGTTATGATATACCCCCGGATTCATGAATCCTCCGTGTAAGACTTAATAAGTCTTACTCAGAGGCTGCAGTTGAATGGTATGATGTCAGCGTGCCATGACTATTCATGAGGGCACGCTGACTCAACCGTAACTCTTACACGGACCGAGTATGAAAGCAGGGGGCATGTCCGACTGACGAGCAGTCTAAATGTCCACGCCCCTGCAAGTGTAGTAAAAGCAAAATGTCAGCACACAAGAGCGAGTTTGCTCAAATGTACTTGCACCCAACACCACACTCCTTGACACTGTAAACCCCCATCACAGTTATAAAAAGTAAAATATTAATTTTCTTTTTAAAAATCCACAATATAGCTGCCCATATTTGCGCGTGTGTGCGCGGGTGTGCCCATTGCTTAGCTATAGTTACCAATTCCAACATGGAAGAGCACAAGAAAGAATGTTTATGCAGCTCACACAAAATGGCAATGGCATAATGGTAGAGCGTATGCACAAAGAGGAGGCATTCACAGTCCGAGTCCCACCACTCCCCTTCTTATTTATGTTTAAATCAGTATTTGAAATAATACCAGACATATGATTAAAATTTTATTAAAAGCAGTGACATGGCCAATGTATCAGTGAACAAAATATATATTTTTAAAGGACCCAGATATAGAATAGCCTGCTGTTAAGCAATGCTTTACCCAGCTAAACACAGGTGCCCATAGTTAAATAGCGCTTTAGCCAGCTAAACAGAGGTGCCCATAGTGTAATAGCACGTTACCCAGCTAAACAAAGGTGCCCATAGTTTAATAGTGCTTTACCCAGCTAAACAGAGTTGCCCATAGTTTAATAGCGCTTTACCCAGCGCAATAGAGTTGCCCAAAGTTTAAAAGCGCTTTACCCAGCGCAATGTGTTTGTGCGGACATGCGCGCCACGCCAACCAGGGCACGATAGGGCACCGGGGAGCAACGTAGAGCTAGGTTGCTTAAATGCAGCCACACCCCCTAGCCTGTCTAGACAGTATTAAAATAAAAGAGTGACATGGTTCGAACCCAGGACCCTGTGCATCATAATCAAAGCACAGAACCACTAAGCCATGATAGCTTAAGAGAAGCAGTCACTATTAGCATACATATACTTAGAAATGGTAGATAAACCATTACTAAGCAGGTCTGCAGTCAGCTTAGAATTGTCAAAAATGGCCAATCACAAACAAGTGCGGGAAATGCGGCATATTTAAGCCCCATCGGTGGGAATACACACCATAACTGATTGTGGTACCCATTTGCAGTCAGGATAGCAGGTGTCAGAGAGGGCAATCGCTTTAGAGTGCAAAGGTGGGGCATTGAGGAGTCCAACTATATGGTTTGGCTCCTAGTCCACCAACATGAAGGCCGACTCATGCAGGGCCAGGTTCAATGGGGAGCGTACAAGGCAGAGGTGTGGAACCAGTTGGCACATGATCTTATCAGTGCCACAGGCATTCCTAGAACTGGTGAGCAGGTCCATCACCACCATGCGGACCTGAAGCGACGAGAGGAGAACCAACTGAACCGATGGATCCAGGAAGCCCATCAAATGCCCAATGCCCCACTACTGAGTAAGTATCCATGTAATTAAGTATGTAAGAAATGCTATCCTAGCCTATAGTATAGATAGGTATGTTCCAATATTCCTTCATTTATATTACAGCTGCAGGTGTTCATTCCGCAAATCAGTAAGCCTATGCTGATTGGCTGATAAGGCTGCGCCACCAGGCAGGTTAGTAATTATTCAGCTGGTATTATTATAGAATATAAGTGAGACAGCCTGTAAAAGAGTTCAGTGTTGTAACCAAGTAATAAAGGTCAAATAAGCCTAGAATAAAGCTTCTGCTAGTATTCTAAGATCAGATAAGTGATGCAGCCTGAAAAAGAGTATTGTAATCCATTAATAAAGAGTTAACAAGTCTCAAATAGAGTTTCCACCTGTATTGTAATATCAGATAACTACTTCAGCCTGAAAATGAGTGTTCTAATCCATCAATAAAGGACAGACAAGTCATGAATACATCCTTGTACATACTGACATATGAAATAAGTGAGTCAGCTGGAAAGGATTGTTGTAACCCAGTAATAAATGTTAATAAAGCCTGGAATTAAGTATCATCCTGAGATGTAAATATAAAATAAGTGAGAGAGTGTAAGAAAGAGTTTGAAGCTAGGGAAGACCCAAGAAGAACAGGAAAACTGTAGTCAATGCCACCGGTCACTCGGGATAGAGTTGAGTGGTGTATGTTCCAACTTCTCTTATTGCTTTCACAGCAATATGACTACTTGTACTGCCTTGGAGTTTACAGACAAAGTACTTTGGAACTCTGTTCACCTCCTCACGGATACCACACAGCTATTAACCCCGTAGTACGCCTCAGTTTAGCTACCAAGAGTTTGAAGCTACCAATAAAGGTGTAAGAAGTCTGGAATAAAGGTATACTGCATGCACTACATAATGAAATGAATGAGACAGCCACAACCAAAGAGTGAAATGTTTTTAATAAAGTACAATACCTGGACTGTGTCCATCCCACATTTTGGATATGTTGTTGTACCCTTGCATTATGGAGATAGTATAGTTGTATGAAATTCTGAACATCCACAGTTGTCTAGGCCCATATAAACTGGCTGATGGGAATGCCAGTATCTCAGAAGAATATTTATAGTCCTCAACTGTTTCATGTATAGTATGTACATGTTAATCCGATACATGAGCAGCTTGTGCTTGTGATCCCACAAATGTCAGTGTGTTGCTAGAACTGTACGTAACTGTTCAAATGTAGCAGGATACTTTACCTGAACACAGCCAGATATGAACATATATGAATACAAATGGAATGTATATTAACGTAGCAGTAACATCTCCATCACTAGCATTTCTAAGGTTACATACAGGGAACTGTACTAATACATGTAGGGGAAATATATCTGCATCTAGTAGGAATGTACAGTATACGTATAGGTATTTTAAGTTGTTAATGTAATATTATACCCCCCTATGTTATGTTCACAAACGATGCCATTCCACACCAAACTGGGTATGTGTATTCACAATTAATTCCTATGGACATTTGTTGTGCTGGTTTATACATATCTGCATGGACGTTGATGCATGTGCCCTGTTCACATATCCAAACCTGATGGCCTGTTGCCACCAATCAACCCTGCATGCTGTTGGAATGTCCACTGTTGTTCTAAATATGCATGTGTTATGCTTGCTGTTCAATGTTTGGAATTCATGTGTGTTTGGTTAATAGCAATACTAATGCATGCTGTTACAACTAATTTGGAATGGTGTTGTTTGTTACTAACCCAAAATGCCATTAAATACTGCTAAACATAGGACAACTGGGAAGGCGGGTCCCAGCGGACCCAGCTCTCCCACCTCATCTGGCAATTGCACCTGGCACCAGTGCCCAGCCCAGACCTCCTCCTCTGGTGGCCCTGTGCCACCTTCGGGTGGAAGCGCTGAAGGGGATGGGGCTCACCCCCCCCCACTGCAAGCGTGGCCGGAAGAGGGCCTCCTCTCACCCTCCGAACGGTCCGGGCTGTGGTGCGTAGTGAGATCAGACATTCTGTGACTGATCCCCTAAGCCAGCTTGAGAAAAGAGTGGTGCAGCTCACTGGTGTGCCTGCCCCTCCTATCCGGCCCCCAGCACAGCCTCAGCATGGGCTGTGAAGGTGTAACTGCCCATGGGTGGGGATCACAGTTCCACTGTTGCCATCTGTGGGCTCATGGGCTTGCGATATCCAAACATCCATCCCCGTCAATTGTGTTTACCCACCACATGTGTCATACTCCACCCCTGTATGCGTCTTGTTTGTCTTGTCTGTTAACCTCCCCAACCCACCTCCCCCAATATTCCTACTTCCTTTACCTCACATTCCACTCTTACCTGAAAAAAAAAAAAAGGGCAATCTGTACCCGCAAAAAAATTACGCCCCATACATAGCTGCCCATTTCACACACATGTCTGCTGGACATGTAAACTGATAATTACAATTGGCTGTACAACATACTATGTTGTCCTCACCCCTCTCTCAGGGGTGGAAGGTTTCCAATCTCACTCTAAATTTCAAACATATGCACAGCTGTTGCTGGTAAAGAATTGGGCAGCTATGGGCCTTTACTACATCCTTCCTGCACATCCCGAACTTGTTTTCCTACTGTCCTACCCTCTTTGTGTCCCCTTTTTCACCACTTTCCTATTTCCCCATTTTCTTTTCTTTAAAAGAAATTAGCGTGGGTGTTAGCGGGAGTAAGCACTTTTAAGCAGTAGTCAGCAGGTGGGCGCTTGTGTGCGCTTAGCTAAGTGTAGCTAAGCATCACACAAACTCACGCAAGCCCACTTACAACTGCTTAAAAGTGCCTTAGTCACTCTGTATGACAAGGCCTATAGTCTGCTCATCAGCAAAATAAAATACCCCTGTCAGTCTTGAACCCCGGACCTTGGACACACTAGACTGCATGAATTACCGCTGAGCCACAGCAGACATACAATAGCTTGGTGCTGTAATAAATATATCATGCATTACTATAAGGGAATGTAAAGGGAAAATAGGAATGCCATAACACAAATCTTGTTCTGTGGGTCTTTACCAGCAGGTTATGTGGAATGGTATGATATGACCATTTTGATTTGATATAAGGATTTAAGCAGTGCTTTACCTAGCTAAATCCAGTTGCCCAGAGTTTAGCACTGCTTTATGTGAGTGCATGAGTGTGCACTTGTGTGCGCTTAGCTAAGCATCGCTAAGCGTTGTGCAAACCCGCGCAAACCCGCTTACAACTGCTTAAAAGTGCCTAGTCACTCTGTATGACAAGGCCCTTGTACTGCTCAGCAGCAAAATAAAATATCCTTGTCAGTCCCAAACCCCACACCTTGGACTCACCAGTCTGCATGACATACCACTAAGCCACAGCAGATATACAATAACTTGGTGCTTCAAGAAATATAACATGCATTAAAAGGAGTGAATGTAAAGGGGAAATAGGAAAGCCAGAGCAATACATTTCAAGACAGACTGAAATACAACATGCATTAAAAGGAGTGAATGTAAAGGGAAAATATGAAAGCCAGAGCAATACATTTCAAGACAGAAATATAACAGGCATTACAAGGAGTGAATGTAAAGGGAATATAGGAAAGCCAGAGCAATACATTGGAATAACCACTGTTGTATGCTAGTTCATTTCCTAATTCCAAAAGAAGTACATACTCCCATGTATCCAGTGTTAGCATTAGGAGGTGTGAGTAAACTGATGCACTGAGAAGAGTGTACTGGAAGAAGTAACAGTCAGGTTTCAGTACAACATGCATTTCACCGGCTACAGCCCAGCTGCAGATATGAGACATATACCAACCTTCTGACTCACACAACAGTGTCCACAGCAAACAAGCATGGTCCCCACCTTGCAAGACTGAAAGGCCTATGCCTACCTAACCTATCGTTTTATAGCAGTGTCCTGAAATCACAGTGAGAACTGCAATTAGCACACAGCAGGCTGCATGCAATTACTAAATGGTGGGCACCAATTGGTGCAGAGGCCATCACATGCACATGTGCAGATACCTACAAAAGCAGCCTGTACTTGCTGTCCACACATGCAATAATATCATTGCAGCATATGGAGAGAGATAGAGCGAGCAAGCGAGAGAGAGAGAGAGACAGACAAACAAACAAACAAACAAACACAAACAAACAAATGAACAAACAGAGGTGTTTGGAGACACCAAAAAAAAATCTTTAAAAAGAAAAATAAACGTCAACAGGTACCACAGACAGAGGTAAGAAATACAAAGGTAAGGTATGTAACAGATATGTATTTGGTGGGATGCAAATGATGTGTCTGAAGGGTACTGTACATACAGTGAACCTTCCATATGTGTGCGCAGTCCATATCTATATGTAAATGCAGATGTGCATAGGGCAAGGGACATACTGCAACTGTTAGTGAAGGCTAGATATATATATGTAGTTGAAGGTTGCTATGTGCACATATCTATGTAGGTTGTAGTGTGTGGCATTGAAAACAGCAAGCAGTGCAGGTATATGTCGTGTGGTGGTTAAATGCTGTGGGACTGAGAGAGGGAGACATGGGGTCACACGTACTGCAACAGGTGCCTGGTGACCAACGCATTGACTGAACACCAGTGTTGATACTGCAGTACCATACCCCATTCCGAAACACTTTACACACTATCAGAAAGGTGGTTGCCTGCCCAACACTGAAGGTGTCAGAAGGGAACATGGGAAATGGTGTACAGTAGCCTCCCCTCTGATAATCACAGTTCCACACTAGTCTTGTAATCCCTCTACATGGTACGTGTCATCACAAAAGGTGTGCCATCTAGGGAAATATAGGTCAGTGTATCTCCTACTCCTCACAATGCCCCATGTGGTATGTACCTCACATGACAACCACAGCAAGTGGAAAGGCTACAGACATACCTAACAAAGAGTGACACTGCCCCAAACACATGCCCTATGCAGACTGACTCACAAAACCACAGCTAGAGTGCATTGCATACGTCATACACAGAGGTCACCACTGCTAGACATACAGAGGTATGTCACAGCCATAGCAGCCAGCCATCCACCATGACAACACCTCACAATCCCTCCAGGCTACATGACCTAGGGCCCTAATCCTTGTCAATGCACTAAACAGCTAATGCTGGAGGTACAGATTCCTATACACAAATATGCCATACTCTGGACTAAACTACCCAGCATTAATAAACATGGGTCCTCATTAGTAAATGTCATACATACCCCTGATGAATGTTATGGAGATAGGTAATATGCCCTGGGAGTCACCTCTGTGGATCTGTGTGACAGGAGCAAGTGTAATCACATGTGTGTCAAATGGCAGGGTAGCATATGGCTAGGCTGCTGTAGGCCCCGGGCCAATAGTGTAGTAGCTACCTATGACACAATGCACACACACATGTACTTAGTGCAATAGCAGCTATGTGAGGTGAAATGAGTGTGATACTGACTGTGTGCAAGGTCTGTAAAGGTGTGATAGCTTAGCGTGCGGTTGTGTCTGTCATGGTAGTTTGTGTCCTAGGTGTGAGGGCAGAGAAAGATGTGTCAATTATTGGGATGCAGACATAGCAGGATGGCATATGTTGTGACGTAGTACCTTGTGTATGACTGTGGTGTCCTATTGTAGGCTGTAGCAATACATGTATGCTCAGTAAGTGGTACTGCTGGTGAATCCAGGTCACATATGAACTGTTATACTACCTGAAGCTGTAGGTCTTAACACCACAGTATGGTGTATGTTCACATTCCCTGGTATCACTGTCTTGTGTGTTTCCTGTAGTCTGCACAGATCACATTCCTCAGGCATATGTATCTGTAAGTAGGGGCACACAGTACTATAAGGTACACAGGTAATGCTCATCTGTGTTGGCATACATTTGTGTGTTGTATGTATGTCTAATGTATGTATAATGATGCCTGCACCATGGCCACAATCACATGTGTGTTACAGGGTATGTGTGTGTATCTAGCAACATGTTGCCAGCTATATTAACAACTGTGCACATATGTTAGGTAGGGGTATGGCATCAAAGACTGGGAGGTTTACTGTTAATACTGTAACTATACATTGCATTCATTGCATTGGATGACAATATTCATCATGCATTAGCTTGATATATACCCCCAGTGTGAGGTTGTGCATTATATCCAATACAGTGTGTCGAGTACTGGTGTATACTGGTTTGTTGTATGGATTGTGGCAGCCACTGTCAGGCAGTTGTGGGTTGAGCACTGATATGTGGTATTGAATGTGTGTATCCTCTGATAGACAGACAGATGCTATATCTGACAGTTAAGTGATATCTGTACTTCATAATGTTAAGTGTGCCACATGACTTGCTCACACATATTGTTTAATTGTCTTCCAGAGTTATGGCTCATCGCCTCAATCCTGTGTATACAGCTGCAGAGGAGGAGGTCATACAGACCAGCCTGTATCAGAACTATGCACGGCTTTTTTCCAGGGCCAGCCAGCACCAGCATGAGCGCACTGCACTGTGGCAAGATCTTGTTCGCCGGGTAAATGACATAGGCATGCATAACCGGACATATGAGCAGGTACGCCATCACTGCAGTGATTTAATCAGATGTGTCCAGAAGCGTGCATCTGATATCCATAGGCAGCAGCTTGCCACAGGTGGTGGGGCACCCATACATCCCCCCCTCACCAGAGTGGAGGAGCTGCTCCTAAGCATGGTGACTCCTGGCCTACAGCAGCAGCAACATCATGCATGTGTCATCAAGGATGCCGGAGCTACCCAGCAGGACAACATGGAGCGTGAGGATAATATGCCTTAGCTGTAGACTCCTGTTACCTGTATTGTTAGAATATGCTTATGTGAGATGTGTACTGTGTGTTTAGCAGTTGTGCTACCTCTCGTGTGCAATACTGATATTTGGAATAGTATCTCCACACCTGTGACTGTTGACTGTTGTTCCACTGTAGATTAGCGCACTTACGGCAGCAATGCCACAGTTGTGGCCACTGATAATCTGTGTCATATTCTTGTAGGTCCCCCTGGTGTGACAGCAGGGCAGATGGTACATGCTGGTGAGTGTGTTAACACTTTAATATTGGTAATTAAATATGCATGTCATAGGTGAGGTGTAGGCCATGTACACGTAACACACCTACACATAATGCATGCTGTCCATGTTTGTTGTGAGACATTAATCATCTCATTAAAGTCAGTAGCTGACTCAAGCACATACACTGCACAGTGCAGCAGACACAAGTGTGGCAACACTGTACTGCACCTTAGATATGCATAGTTGCTACAGCTGTACACAACAGAACACGTTTATAATATGCAGTACACAAAATCATGCTACATTTCCCATCACACCCGCTGTAAGGTCACACGTCAGTATCCCACATGCCTTGCACACACACATGCTGTACCTCAGGGGTAGAGTCCTATCATGGGTGTGTGCAACACTCTGCAACACATAACACAGTCAAGTTAGGCAATGCTCCCTATTGGTCACCTCACACAACCATGTACAAGGTGTCTGTGTAATTGTGAACATAGCCACGGCACTGCAGTTCAGGTACAGCATGCTAGTCAGTGGTCTAGTACATATTAGTAGCTGTGAGTGACCACAGGATGCATGTTGATGATGGCACAGGGTACTACATCCCATCCAGTTACAGTGACCACAGTACTACTCATAGCAGTCATTGCTTTGCATCTCAATGTTGTGCGTGTGCAAACATATGCACCTATACACAATATGCATAGCATGTTGTGTGTGTGCTTACATATACCAGTATACACAATATGCACAGCAGTCACCATCCAAAGTGTCACATATATGTCCTGGAATGCTAGTGGGTGTATAGGTCACTAGACACACATTGGGTATGTGTGGTGTTTAATGTTGCAGTCGTGTAGCATGACATGCCATGTGTGGCACCGACATATCTGCAATATGTCTCACACTCACCATAACCACTGTACACTGGCCATTTAGAGCCTTGGGATACCTTCATGTCAACATGCAGCAATCGTCCCGTGTGTGTACATAGCATGCATGTGCTACACCTGTGCCCACTATTATCTGCTTTGGACACAGGCACTGTACTCAGACATTGACATCTACGTGTCACACAGAAAACACATGCAGCCATGGCATGTATACGTGTGAGTGATGGTGCACAGGGCATTGCAGAGCTGATAATACCTGCACAGCAATGTTGTGTCCATGTACAAATTGTGTTCCAGGGTGTAGCCAATCACTGAACAACGACACAGTTGCAACAAAGCCATGTATACTCCCATTACATTGGGGCATCTACACTTGCACTGTATGGTCTTGTGCAACACATATTCTGCATGCTGACACGTGTGTGGTGACTGTTTACCTTATGATACTGACACACACCTTCACCCACTATAGAGTATGTGTTGGATTGCTGGTGTGTGTGTATGTGCTGTAGTGAGGAGTGTATTACTGTGCATGTGTGCATGTGTGCATGTGCGTAATAAAAGCGCAATAATTGCATGTGTGCATGTGTGCATATGTGCAAGTGTGCAAGTGTTCATGTGTAGACTGTAAAGTGTGTTTCCTGTCTTCTTCTCACAGGTGCTGAGTTAGGGCTGGCCGAATGCAGCAGGGAACCTGAAGCCACTGCCACAAATAGTGCTGATGATGAGACATGTATTTTGACACAGGGAGGTTTGACAGGGCCTGTCGTTGGTCCACCAATCAACAGTACACAGCGTTCAACCCCATCTATGTGCACACTCATACTGCCAATACATCCATCACCACCAATGGCCATAGGCAAGGGACAGCTTACAGTTGGCACTGACCAGGAGAGTGTGGTACCCATGGCACTTGCATCCCCTCACAGCAGCCATAGCTGTATTCCTGGAACGGTACCACATAGACGGAGGTCCAGGGGTTCTCGGGGGAGCACCGCTGGTCGTATTGCCCCTGACAGGCGTGCCCTCACTGGTCTTATGATGTCCAGTATGTTCCAGGCTGTAATGCAGGCTCAGGCACGTATGGAACGGTGCACCAGGCAGGGACTTAGGGTGCAGAGGGCACATTACACCGCTATCAATGACAGCATCCGTGACCTTGCCGGTGCCATCCAGATGTACGCCAAGGTCATTGAGAGACGTTGGGGGGAGACATTAGATGCCCTCCACAATATGTCTTCCATGAGCCAGGACCGCGCGGGACAGTTGCGACATCGAAGCATGCCAGCAACAGCAACAGCTGTCAGTGGTCGCGGATGGCCCCCAGTTCACAGCCACTCCCGTAGTGGCAGTACCAGCCCCAGCAATGCTGGGGCTGGCCTGTCCATTGACCGTCCCAGTAGACCACGTCCACGTGGCTCTGGCCATTCCCAGCAGGGACATAGGTCCAGTTGTCCCACCTCTGCCTCTGAGGGACAAGTACCCAGTCAGGGTTGGTGCACCCGATACTGTCCATAGCACCTGGGCCTGGGTACTGTGTCTTGGCCAGACAGTCTGCAGCCTA